>NC_090728.1:14908630-14933630 GCF_036898095.1 Palaemon carinicauda | reverse complement strand
CAACACCTTCGTTGTCACTGAATGTTTCAACAATTCTAACCAATGGCCAATAAGTTCTAGATTTGGAAGGTAATTTAAAGAGAGCAATTTCCCATTTTTCCCACTGTCTTGGAGGCTAAAAAGAAGATCTGTCCTTTTCTTTCAAACTTAATAGATATTCAGAAAGCCACCGTTCCCTAAAGCTTTCATAAAGTCCATCCCTAGTTTCCAAAGTACGAGCAAGGAGAGAAGAATACTCATCCTCCTCATATAACTCTCATTCAGGTACTTGTTCAGAATCACCAAACATCAATGAAAGGATAAATCTGCCAACCAAGAAATGATTAGGAGACATTATATCCAACTCATTTTCACAAGATCTATAAGTTAAAGGCTTATTATTCAAAATTTTCTGAATGTCAGCGAGGAAAGTGATAGATTCAGAAAATGAAGTAGTATATCTACCAAGAGTTTTAAAAAGGCAATGTGTCACTGTTTTAATTAATCTTTCCCCAATAGCACGATACCACACTGCGTACACAGGGATAGTCTTATGAGAAATTGAAGCGATCCTTTACTTATCCTCAAACTCAGAAGAAGTAAGTAACTGTTCAATCATATTACCAGCCTGAACATATGACATGGCATTATCAGAATAAACAGCAACAAGAATACCAAACCTATTAGAAAATCTAATGAAAGCTAATATAAATTCCGAGGCTGACATAGACTGAACAACTTCCAAATGTATTGCTCTTGTATTGAGACAAGTGAAAATAAGAATGTACACCTTTAAATTTTGTCTCTATTTTTCTCCCTCAACCATAAGTGGCCTGTATAATCCACACCAGTATGAGCAAAAGCCACACTCAAATTAACCCTGGAAGAAGGAAGCGAAGTAGGAGGATACTTCACTGTGCTAACATTATAACGCTTGCACACAATACAATCCTTAAGGACAGACAAAACTGCTAGTAAATGTAGCATTTAAGAGTAAAAAAACAATAAAAACAGCCTTAATAAAGAATTCTCCTGACATTAGCAAGGGATGTGTATATCGTATTCCATGCAATGCTTGTGAAAAATACTATATTGGTAAAACTGGTAAAGCCCTAGAAACGAGAATTGAACAACATAAGAAAAGTGTCAGATATGTTCAAGATAATAATGCACTCTTTGCTCACGTTAGAGATAAAAATCACACTATTAATTGGTCAGGGGCAAAGAAATTGGTTCATTCAAATAACTTAGTGGAAAGAAACATCATAGAGTCCAGTTTCATAAAAGAAACCTTTGAAAAAAACTTGAATATTGGTCATGGAATGTATAAACTCGACGCCTTTATATGTAAAGAGATTTGTAAGCTATATAAAAAAACATTAACAACTTAATGTAGAATTGAATGTATTGTGAATAATTAACGTTGCTGTGAAATTAATATTTAGACCTAAGCTACCATTCATTAAAGGGTACAATTATTTTATATAGTATGCATAAGTACATTGGCACTATATAGTGTTATGCTAGATATAAGTATTGATATATACATGATTATATGTTTATGATATTAATGTTGTATGTATAGAAATATATATATACATATATTTGTATGTATATGTATGTATGTGTATATATGTATATGTATGTATGTGTATATATGTATATGTATGTATATATATGTATGTGTATATATATGTATATATATATATATATATATATATATATATATATATATATATATATATATATATATATATATATATATATATATATATATATATGTGTGTGTGTGTGTGTGTATGTTTTTCTTATGTATTTATATTGATAAGGCTACCGTGTTTTCATATAAATAAACTGTACTGAAAGTCAAAAAACAAGAATTTACCCGCCACCAGAAATGACCCTTTTTGGCAGGTGTCTAATGAGCTTGGGTCTCCGCCCACTTAACACCTGACCCAAGCCCAGGCAGCTGGTAAGGGAGTGTCATTGTTCTCTAAATCCCTATATCTATGTGCATGTTCACTTTCCCTATAAAATGTAAAGAAACTTATCTAAATAAATCAGTCCTCTGAAGAAGTATCAGGAAACTAGTCAGGACTTGAGCGTATATTTCGTATTTTCATTTCCCCTGTGGTTCTTCTGCATCTGAGCATCACGTTTTCCTGTGATTTTTACGCATATATATATATATATATATATATATATATATATATATATATATATATATATATATATATATATATATATAAATATATATATATATATATATATATATATATATACATATATGTATATATATATATATATATATATATATATATATATATATATATATATATATATATATATATAGTTAAATATTTTGTGTGAATATAAGATATATATTCATATATATGGACTGAATTCCCACCATCATTCCTGCAAACACTGGTATTCTCTTCCACTCGAGCACATATCTTCTAGTGCAGTGGTTCTTAACCTGGGGGTCGTGACCCCCGGGGGGGGGGGTCGTTTGGGATTTCTTAAGGGATCACAAAGGGTTCTGGAGAATAATTTATTTTTCATATACATTATACACGTATTTGAAATAGCCATTAGGGCTTTTACCAGTTTGATGAGTACAACACTGGTCACAAGTTGGGTGGTCTGCTCCACATTAACCATAGCCAGTGTTACCAAAATAACCTTAAATTCCCATTATAGCTCAATCGGATACTCCCCTAAGTCACGTGATACGTGACGTGAATAACGTGATATCTCTGACGCCCTGCCATTGGTCAGCGGCCATGGGTGGGAGGGCTGCAAGGTGAACGAAATTTACATTATCCTCACCTTGTTTCATTAATGATCGTACTTATGCATCTCCCTGAGTCCATGCTCATTGAATACATTTTGGACAAAAGTGAAGGACTACTGTCCTATTCTCTGGATGCGTGCATTAACCATGTTGATTCAGACCCCGTCAACCTACCGGTGCGAGGTTGGATTTTTAGCAATGGTTGCACTGAAAACGAAGGCACGCAATAGGCTTGTCATCGATGCTGACATGAGGTGTTGCCTATCGAACACTGGTCCTCGCTTTGATAGACTTATGGCTGCAAAACAATTTCAACCATCACACTGAGTGAATGAGAAGTAGGTGCTAGGTTTTGTATGGTGTTGAATAGATCTTTGGAATTGATAATTTTATGGCATTTGTAGAGGATAGGAAAGTGGATTTTTTTAAGGTTTTTGTTCCGTGGTGTTTCCAATAAAATTGTATAGGAGTAAACCATTTTGTATGATGTTGAATAGATCTTTGGAATTGATAATTTTATGGCATTTGTAGAGGCTAGGAAAGTGGAATTTTTCAAGGTTTTTGTTCTGTGGTGTTTCCAATAGAATTGTATAGGAGTAAACCATTTTGTATGATGTTGAATAGATCTTTGGAATTGATAATTTTATGGCATTTGTAGAGGCTAGGAAAGTGGAATTTTTCAAGGTTTTTGTTCTGTGGTGTTTCCAATAAAATTGTATAGGAGTAAACCATTTTGTATGATGTTGAATAGATCTTTGGAATTGATAATTTTATGGCATTTGTAGAGGCTAGGAGAGTGGAATTTTTCAAGGTTTTTGTTCTGTGGTGTTTCCAATAAAATTGTATAGGAGTAAACCATTTTGTATGATGTTGAACAGTTCTTTGGAATTGATAATTTTATGGCATTTGTAGAGGCTAGGAAAGTGGAATTTTTCAAGGTTTTTGTTCTGTGGTGTTTCCAATAAAATTGTATAGGAGTAAACCATTTTGTATGATGTTGAATAGTTCTTTGGAATTGATAATTTTATGGCATTTGTAGAGGCTATGTAAGTTGAATTTTTCAAGGTTTTTGTTCTGTGGTGTTTCCAATAAAATTGTATAGGAGTAAACCCTTTTGTATGATGTTGAACAGTTCTTTGGAATTGATAATTTTATGGCATTTGTAGAGGCTAGGAAAGTGGAATTTTTCAAGGTTTTTGTTCTGTGGTGTTTCCAATAAAATTGTATAGGAGTAAACCATTTTGTATGATGTTGAATAGATCTTTGGAATTGATAATTTTATGGCATTTGTAGAGGCTAGGAAAGTGGAATTTGTCAAGGTTTTTGTTCTGTGGTGTTTCCAATAAAATTGTATAGGAGTAAACCATTTTGTATGATGTTGAACAGTTCTTTGGAATTGATAATTTTATGGCATTTGTAGAGGCTAGGAAAGTGGAATTTTTCAAGGTTTTTGTTCTGTGGTGTTTCCAATAAAATTGTATAGGAGTAAACCATTTTGTATGATGTTGAATAGATCTTTGGAATTGATAATTTTATGGCATTTGTAGAGGCTAGGAAAGTGGAATTTTTCAAGGTTTTTGTTCTGTGGTGTTTCCAATAAAATTGTATAGGAGTAAACCATTTTGTATGAGGTTGAATAGATCTTTGGAATTGATAATTTTATGGCATTTGTAGAGGATAGGAAAGTGGAATTTTTCAAGGTTTTTGTTCTGTGGTGTTTCCAATAAAATTGTATAGGAGTAAACCATTTTGTATGATGTTGAACAGTTCTTTGGAATTGGTAATTTTATGGCATTTGTAGAGGCTAGGAAAGTGGAATTTTTCAAGGTTTTTGTTGTGGTGTTTCCAATAATATTGTATAGGAGTAAACCATTTTGTATGATGTTGAATAGTTCTTTGGAATTGATAATTTTATGGAATTTGTAGAGGCTATGTAAGTGGAATTTTTCAAGGTTTTTGTTCTGTGGTGTTTCCAATAAAATTGTATAGGTGTAAACCATTTTGTTTGATGTTGAATAGATCTTTGGAATTGATAATTTTATGGCATTTGTAGAGGCTAAGAAAGTGGAATTTTTCAAGGTTTTTGTTTTGTGTTGTTACCAATAAAATTGTATAGGAGTAAACCATTTTGTATGATGTTGAACAGTTCTTTGGAATTGATAATTTTATGGCATTTGTAGTGGCTAGGAAAGTGGAATTTTTCAAGGTTTTTGTTCTGTGGTGTTTCCAATAAAATTGTATAGGAGTAAACCATTTTGTATGATGTTGAATAGATCTTTGGAATTGATAATTTTATGGCATTTGTAGAGGCTAGGAAAGTGGAATTTTTCAAGGTTTTTGTTCTGTGGTGTTTCCAATAAAATTGTATAGGAGTAAACCATGGTCTTCCTGTAATTTTTTTACTTGACTATTTGACAAGGTTCATTATTTCCAAATCTATTATAGGGGGTCATAATAATACTCTGATTAGTCCCGGGGGGTCATGGGATGAAAAAGGTTAAGAACCACTGTTCTAGTGCGATAATCATTTTCGGCCTTACCCTCACTTTCTATGGCAAGAGAAATTATACAAAAAGAGACAGAATAAACTTTTGTTCCGGAAGCCTATCAAACACGCTTATCCACTTCAATAGTAATTATGTTTTCTTCTGTATTGTCGTTATCACTCTCCTCGCACACAGATAACTTATTAATGCCTGTATATGCTTGTCTTATTTTGTTTGAATTTGTTTAGGTTCTTGATTTGAATTGCTTTTTATGTATTGATGATCCATCCAATAAAAGTTAGATATATTCACTACGCCTATCTGTTAATACCTAACTGGTGTTCCACTCATTAGTGATCACCTGAGTGTTCAGCTCCCTTCCGCTTTCCCCTATCTGCTGTGTCTTATTGTTTGATGACGCTGCCCCCTAGCACTGACTCTAATGAACTAAGGAACCTCCGTAACGAGGCTATAATATTGATAATCAAAAGCCACAGTAATGTTAAAATATATTATTGTAAAATGGTAAAATTATACAAGGAGAGACTTTCGGATACTGCTCCGTATCCCTCTTCAGTCCTACTGACGGTTAAACAATAGAGTGATCGTTACAACAGTGAAAACAAATAATAACAACAACTGGTTCAAGGCGGATGGATCAAGGTGTTGGTCAGGTAATCCCTATCCGGTTGTTTCTGTTGGCGAGACGGCTGGAACGGCGAAGTGGTCGTTCAGGTGATTCCAGCTGAGCAGATACTCCATCGGTGCCATGACTTGAAGCTGTAGTAACCTCAGTCATCTGGGATAAAAGAGAGGTGGGAGCAACATCAGGGGTCTCACAATCACCAGACATATGAGTCCTAAAATCGTGGACAAAGTGGTCAATTATTAAAGAATTCGTAACACTATCTTCATCAGTGAAGGTTTTGTTCCCTTCAAAAGCACACCCCTTTCTAATGGCAGCTCCTTCCACTAAGCGACGAACACCAACATCCCCACTCTTAAAAATGACAGAGGCACCATTCCAATTGATGTTGTGTCCTGGAACGAATGAATGTGAAACTAGAGCATTATTCATTGCATGGAGTTCATAGGCCCTACGATGTTCAGAAAGTCTTACATCCAAACCCCGCCCACTTTCTCCAAAGTATTTCTGAGGGCAATTAGCTCAGGGAATTTGATAAACACCGGGTGTTTTCCTAATATCATTGTTGCTATTATTGCACACTAACCGATTTCTGATAGTATTTTTAAAATGGAAAGCAAAAAGAAATTTAAATTGCTTTCCATTTTAAAAATACTATCAGAAATCGGTTAGTGTGCAATAATAGCAACAATGATATTAGGAAAACACCCGGTGTTTATCAAATTCCCTGTGCTAATTGCCCTCAGAAATACTTTGGAGAAAGTGGGCGGGGTTTGGATGTAAGACTTTCTGAACATCGTAGGGCCTATGAACTCCATGCAATGAATAATGCTCTAGTTTCACATTCATTCGTTCCAGGACACAAAATCAATTGGAATGGTGCCTCTGTCATTTTTAAGAGTGGGGATGTTGGTGTTCGTCGCTTAGTGGAAGGAGCTGCCATTAGAAAGGGGTGTGCTTTTGAAGGGAACAAAACCTTCACTGATGAAGATAGTGTTACGAATTCTTTAATAATTGACCACTTTGTCCACGATTTTAGGACTCATATGTCTGGTGATTGTGAGACCCCTGATGTTGCTCCCACCTCTCTTTTATCCCAGATGACTGAGGTTACTACAGCTTCAAGTCATGGCACCGATGGAGTATCTGCTCAGCTGGAATCACCTGAACGACCACTTCGCCGTTCCAGCCGTCTCGCCAACAGAAACAACTGGACAGGGATTACCTGACCAACACCTTGATCCATCCGCCTTGAACCAGTTGTTGTTATTATTTGTTTTCACTGTTGTAACGATCACTCCATTGTTTAACCGTCAGTAGGACTGAAGAGGGATACGGAGCAGTATCCGAAAGTCTCTCCTTGTATAATTTTACCATTTTACAATAATATATTTTAACATTACTGTGGCTTTTGATTATCACTGACTCTAATATTAACCCCAGTCCCTTAAATCTATCTTTCTTTGGCAGCGGAGATGGGTTGACCTGGTTTCACCGTTCTGAAGTCAAGTTTCTTATAAAGGGCGAGACTCAGACATGTACCAAAGCAGATTATGTTTTCACGGTGAACCCCTACGACACTATCCCAAAACTCTCCTATTGGCTGTACACCGCACTCAAATAGTACCTTCTGGAGAAGTACTCACCATCACTAGATGTACCCATAGCAAAACTTTTACAGCTCTCTCAACAACCATTGGGTAATCAAAGGGCTTAGCTCCCCCTCAGCAACAAGACTAGTATCGCTCGTCTGCAACCGGCCGCAGACTGTTCTCCCCGTGAAGTGAATCTACTGCACGCCCTTTGGGTACAGTGCCTACCAAAAACATGTACACGATGCCATCGCCGATGTCAATAATTTGCCCATGAAGGGCCTGATGACCAAAGTTGACATCCTTAAGGAGAGCTACCTCATCACCTTCAAGACTCCATCAACACCTCCAATCCTGACAAAGTAGAGAATTATTCAACATCGGCTCAAACTGACTTGTATGCTGACACAGATACTCACCTCGTGATGTGCTGGAGAGGCGACAAAACCACCCACCGCCACCAATCATTTACGGCCCAACCAACGACCTTTACAGTCGCTTCCTGACGCCCATAGGCCGCAGTTATGGTACTACCACTCCAAAGTCTGGGCTACTATGAAGAAATTTGTGAATTGTTACCAATGCCCAAAAATCATGTAAATAGAGCATCGCTTGCGAAGGTAAATTCCCGTGTCACTAATCTTTTCTTTTTAAATGACACAGGTAGGGGCGTGCAATTTTTGGTAGACAGGGGCGTTGGCTTGTTGGTCTTTTACCAAGGCCACTCTCCAGGACACAGCATAGTCTATCCAATTCTGCCGATGTAATCCTGGTAGCTGCCAAATGATATATGAAACCCTTACAGTATCAATTGGAAGCGCCAGATATATTTGAAAGCTTTTTGTTGATTTCCTCTCAAAAAGATCCATATTTTTTGATGCCCAATCAAACCCCCCGCTCAGAACTCACTCACTATATCAGTGCATCCACGGATACTTACGCCCACTTAATGACATACATGGGGGTTTTCCGGCTGGAACTTTGTCAAAAACCATTGTTTCCCACGAAACAGTATTTATCACCACATCAACATGATGGGTCCCCCAGTGTTTGCCAGATTCAGTCGTCTGATACCGGATCATTTGGCAGCCGCTAAACAAACATTTACCAGAATGGAAGAAATGGGCTTTGTCAAAAGAACTCAAACACATGGCCATCACCAATACACATCATCCTAAAGAAAGATGGCTTTATACTTTTTTAGGACGATTACAGGTACTTGAACCTGCAGACAGAATCAGATTACTACCCCCTTCAAAACATCGCCTACTTGCAAAAAGCAAAAATTTTCTTTATGTTCAACCTCCTGAAGGGCCATTATCAGGTGTCCATGAACCTAGAAGACATCCCTAAGACTGCCATCACCACCCCCATTCTGTACATACACCTTCCATTACTCCTATTTTGGCCTTCGTAATGATGAGGCCACTTTTCAATATCACACTTATGATTTGATTATAACACCTTGTCTGAAGCCCAATGAGAGGATCTAGAGTACCAAGCATGAAGGACATCTTGCACATCCCTCCGTTGGGAGAACGTCCCTCTCAATGACTCCAATGCCACCCTCCTTTGTGACATCAGTACTGATAGACCCAAACTGTGGATATTAATCTCCCATGTGCCGACAAGTTTTCAATTTCATTCATGGCATTTTACATCCCTCACACTATTCTACTGCACAACTACTAAAGACAAAATTCATTTGGCATGGCATTACTAAAGATGCTAAGAATACAGTCTGCGCCTCTACTTCATGCCAAGCCTCAAAAGTACATCGACACAGATTCAGGAGTGGGAACCTTTCCCTAACCTCAATGGCACTTTGCCCACATTCAGGTTGAAGTTGTTGGTCCCCAACCCTTATAGCAAGGACATTTACATCTATTTACAGTCATCAATCACTTCACTTGTTGGCCTGAAACCATTCTCAAGGAAACTGCAACGTCTGCCTTGTGTTTATACACCATACTCTCCAGAGAGATAGCAAAAGGTGGTATCCCTGGGCATATTAATTACGATATTGGGACACTTTCACCTCTCAAATGTGGACATCTTTTGCAAATCACCTGGGTATCACCTTTCATCAGACAACTGCATAAAATCCTACTGCCAACGTTATGCTTGAACATTTCCACAATACCCATAAAGCAGGTTTGATGTCTTGCTGCAAGGACTCCACCTGGTTGGCAACCTGTTGGTCGTTCCTGCCGAATTTTTTCGTCTGCAACCTCATCCGACAATCTCTAGCGCCTACGTCACGTTGACAGGGAAAATTTACTCTATGCCGCCAGACTTACAAGCCTCAAGTTAAATAACGCATACATACAGATCTGTGCAGCGACAATAACAAGCCACCATTACTGCCACCTTACACGGACCCTTTCCTCATGATCCTACATACACGTAAATAATTTTTCCTCAACATGTGTGGCAAGGAAGGCTGGGTCTCCACTGATTGCCTAAAACTTTCATATCTCTTGCCGGATGACCCAACAACAGTACGCCTCTCAAGAGCAGCGCGCCCTAATTTACATGTATGCCTTATTTTAGAAGAGGCAAGCCATGTACCACACGTGTATCACAGTCCCCCATACAGTATAACAGTATTTCTGTTTTAGTGTATATTGTTGTTTTCACTCTCCCTTCACACTGATAACTTGTTAACGCTTGTAGATGCTTGTCTCGTTTTGTTTGAATTTTTTTGCAATTCTTGACTGGAACGTGTTGTATATATACTGATGCTACGTCCAAACAAAGTTAGTTATAATCACTCTGCTTATCAGTTACTACCTAACTGGTTCTCCTCACACTTTGAAGGTATGTTTCACATCCAGCGATCGCCCAGCGATCATCGCTAAGCACTAATTACATTTATTCTCATAGGGGTGTTTTGCAAAAAGCGATTATCGCTATAGTCGCGAGCGATCATCGTGGGCTCCGAATAGTTGCGATTACTTAAACACAGTACTCCATGAACACGCTAGACCCTCAGAGAATCCTCCAACATCAGATAGAAGGTATTTGTCAGAAAACTAGGGGAGGAGAAAAAACAATAGAAAAATTCTTCAGTGGCACAATACAATACAAAGTCAGTTAGAAACAAAATGGAAAACTTCAGGGCAAAGATAGCTACTGAGGAACTAGATGTCATAGGTATTACCAAGACCTGAATTCAAGAAAAGACAACAAATTTTATCGGAGAATACGAAATCCCAGGTTTCAAGCTTTTCAAGAAGAATAGCCTTATCAAAAAAAAAGGGGAAGAGTAATGCTCTATGTTTAAAATCCCTTAAACCCGATAGAAATTAAATTAAAAATCAAATGTGAAGTGACAGGGGCAAATATCAACATCACAGGAAAACACATGTCCATACTATTAATATACAGACCACCACATCAAACACAAGAACAGGACAAAGAGCTGTTTAGACAACTTGGAAAAGACGTTAGCTGTCATAATGAGAGACGTCAATACAGCAGTAAACTGGAATACTATGAATTTTACATCAAACATAAAGGGACATAAACTACTAGAATTGGGCGACAATAAATTCCTCCATCAGCGAGTCGATAAATCAACTAGGTGGAAAACATTATAGATATTGTGCTAATAACAAGAAAATTTAGCATCCAGTGTTTGAGTAGGCAAATTATTAACAAAAGTGACCAGGTATATATTTTTTCAAAAAGAAAGGAAAATTATAAAAAGGCCAGTCTACAGGTTGAGTAGCTAGATAAACTGGCTGAATACACCAAGAATTTAGAATACAACGAAACAGGGAGCATAGATACACAATAGGACTCCTTTGTAGAAATATATAAGGAAAAAAGGACTAAATATATACCGCATAGAAAAATTTTGCTAAATTGAACTCTACAACCTGAATAGTTCAACAGAGAAGTGGCAAATGCAATAAGAAGTAGACAGGAAACATAAGTAAATTGGTGCAAGCCTTCAATTATAAAATATCCGAGCACAACATGTTACGCTGAAAAGTAGACAGACTAGTTAGAAATGCCAAGATCAGTGAAAAAAACAGTTGGTTCAGATAGTAAAGAAAACCCCAAAGATTTTTTTGGCATATGTAAACAGAATAAAACAAATGAAAAACAACATTAGCCGATGAAGAGACTCGTAGGGTATTCTTATAGAAAAATTATTTAAAAAAAGAGCCAAATTGATGAATGTTCATTTAACAAATTTATTCTATAGAATTAACGACCAGCTATCAATTATGAAGGGCCACAACAATCATATATAATCATCTTTATAATAGATGATATCAAAAAGTAAATAAAAGGACTAGGTAATTCTAAGTCACCAGGTCCAGATAATATTAGTTCAAGATAGATTAAAGAACAAGAAGGAAAAATAATCCCATGCTTTTACAAAATGTTCTAAATTTCAGCCAATAAAATAAAAAAAGCACCACAAGGATGGAAACTAGGGTGTGTTCCTCCAATCTACAAGAGGGACCAGAAGAAGAACCTGGTAACTACAGACCTGTATGTCTAACTGAAATTCCTAGCAATTCTTTTTATCAATTAGTAGAACATATAGAGATAAATAATCTTAAGATAGACAGCCATCATTTATTTAGACAAAATAGATCAAGTGTGGCAAATTGGTTGGATTTTTCCACATGTTTAGCATTTATGACAAAACAGAGTAAAAGACATCATATACCAAAGCTTTCAAAAGGGTTTTGACAAAATTCCTCACTAAAAGACTACTGGTCAAAATTAGAGCACTATGCATCATTGACAAGCCAGCTGAATGGATTGAAAATTGGCTAACAAACAAAAAACAGAGAGGTAATCAATAGAGAAACCTCATAGGGGCAGTTGTTATAAGCGGATCACCGCGAGGATCCGTTCTTTGCCCATAACTATTATCTGATCTACATCAACAACATAGATTTAGAATTAACTAGTATAATAGCCAAATTTGCAAATGGTAGTAAACTATGCACAAAAGATGCAAACTCAGAAAACGTTGAAGCCATAAGAGGGGATCTAAGGAAACTAAGAGTATGGTCCAGAAAAGGGCAAATGCCTTTCAACTGTGGGAAATTTCAAGTCATGCACATATGTTATAGTAACCCACAATGAGATCACTCACTGTTGGGTTATGAAATATAAAGTGTGGGCAAGGAGGAAGATCTCGGTATGATTATCTGTAAGGATTTGAAGTTCACCAAACAAAGCATAAAAGCTGAAAAGAAAGCACAAAAACAAAATATATTACACAAACTGACAATTCCAATACAGAAACAAAGACACTGTACCGCAGTTGTACACATTACTTTTGAGATTCCATCTAGAATACAGAACCCAATTCTGGGCTCCAAGTATTCAGAAGGATATAGATAAACTGGAAGCAGTACAAGATAGAGTCATCAAACTAGCTCCAATACTAAGCCAATTTGGATATAGGCAGAGGATGGAACGTTTGAACTTATTTGATTAACAAACTCAAGGGAACAGTTAATAGAGGCCTTCAGGATCCATAAATTGAGAAGTTAAATTTTCAAGAAATCCAGTCTAGTAAATCAAGGGAATCATCTTGAATATCTTAAAGGAATAACAAATGTAGATTACAAAAATCTGTTCACGCTTAGCACAAATCAGTCCACAGGTAAGAGATACAAACTGGAAATGAAAAGATATAACAACCCTTTGGGGGACAATTTCCTTCCTTATAAAAAGTTAAATACTTGTGATACACATTCAGAGAATGTAGTAAACAGTAACACGGTAAACTAGTTCAAGAATAAGTTAGACAAGATCATACGAACTCTCTAAATTCGTAAACCAAATCACTCTTCCAAAATTACTTGAAACATCCCAAATTTTTGTAACTCCATGTAACTCACTTTTTCAACCTGATATCTTCGATTCTCTCCGCTTAAGATAACCTCAAAAGACTAAAATCCCTTGTTGAGTGGGTTAAATGCATACATTAATCAATGACTATCGTTTTTTCATATTTTCTTACACATTTTTTTCTCTACTTTGCCGGTATTAAATTATGTAGATAGTCATATTCATATTTATATGAATCTCTACGTTTTCCCTGAGATATGTTCAGAGAGTTGACCATGTTAGAGATCTCACCATCTATAAAAGCAATCAATCATATGTCATTAACGGCTTTGTAAGGAGGCCATGCATAAGTGAACTAAAACCATATTCCTAGGGATAACAACAAAGAATTTTATAATTTTCTTTATTAGTAGTAGCAGTGAAATAAAATACCAATAGAAATTTTATTCATAACCCTAATTGCTTTGCCTGCAGTATTATACATGGAAAAATAGTACATCTTTTAATCTAAATTTAGTACTGACCAGGATACTTATGTACTACTATCAAGAAAAAAGATCATAGTATAGTTTATTACTAAGATCGGTCATACATGTGACTCAAGTTTTTTTTTAATGTGTGTGCATGCGTTTATGTTTGCGAGCTTCATCTCAATCATCTATTTTGCATAGAGGATTAAATATATGCTAAAGTTCTATGCACTACCAGTTTTAGGTGGAAGATTTTGTTTTACATAAAATCTCTTTTCAGCAAAAGTTTCAGTCCCTTGTCACAATTTTGGTAATCTTGAAGTAAAACATATTCGAATGGACGTAAGTAGTAACTTAAAACAAGGTTAAACTTAAAATTATTTTTTGTACGTTACTCATTAAAAAATGCTTTATTTCAATGATGTCAGTTGTTATTTCAAGAAAATATTTTAGTAATTGATATTTATTCCGCAAATATTCTATAAATGAAAATTTATGAAGTTTTTTTTTAGGTTCAATACAATGCGCTCATTTCTTTACTTCTTTTGTAAACAGCGGCTGGTATTCAAAGACTTTACAACAATAGAATTATTCATCATTTAACAATAAAAGCTAATCTCGTTATAAGTCGTGAAACAATTCACTGCTTTAGTTTTGTAATGTTCTTTCATGACAACACAACATCAGTACATTATTCATGATTACTTCTGGCATGTCGTTATCTTATATCTGTGTGTGTAGCAAAGAAAATATATATTCATATTCCTCTTTTGCATTTTATGCTAATACAGTTTTACTGTCCCTGTGGCACAGCCTGGGCGTATATATCGAGAGATTTTCTTAAATGTGGTCTCTTCTATTATCAGTGGTGTCTGTGCTACCAAGTTATTGCATAGAATTTGGCCAACCGGCTTTCCACTTAACCAGTGGAAATGTTACTTTGTTGTAGAGTTTAATGCCTTTTTGTCTACTTACTTTACAATGAATCACCTGAGGTGCCTCCTGACTGTCACAGATATTAGATTTTGAGAGTTAAGGAGAAGCTGGTGAATTTCGTTTTACATTTTGCTTTATTTTCTTTAAATTTGTTTAATACGAGTTGGTCTTTACCAAAATATTCTTCTTCTCTTTTATCATATGGTTTTATTATAAGCAAGATTTTGTTTAATTTACTTATCTTTTATTTTTTTTACTACTACTACTACTACTACTACTACTACTACTACTACTACTACTACTACTATAATAATAATAATAATAATAATAATAATAATAATAATAATAATAATAATAATAATAATAGCAGTTTTTATCTCTTAGGAAATGTCATTAATTGTTTTCCAAATCATGAATACCACTGAGTTATTTTCTACAATGAGATCTGCTTATCATTACCATAAATCTGAATTTGAAGAAGAGAATTTGCTTGTGATATTAGAAATAAAATCATTTGAGACCTATGAGGGATTTTCCAAGTGTGAGGTGGAAAAAGAAGACTTAAAAATCTGGAAATTTGTACATTTTTTTTCGCTGAAATGGAATTTTCCGATGTTGTCAATGTTTAATAAAGTATTCTGGGCTCAAACGGGAATTTTATTTTTCGTAAAGAATACTATATTAAATAAATTTTGTTGCATAATAGATTTTTAAACATTTCACAATAATTTAGAAGAAAAGACTCACATATATTATTATGGAAAGTGATATTGAAGTTTGCTAATAGAATATTGAAATTAAATCTTGTCGTCAAGGATTATCTTAGCTATATTTTAATTGATGATACATGAATAGAGATCATGAATTAGATCATTACTATTAATTGATTGCATCTTTATCTCACATATAGCGCATGGCATATATTGACGATGTAAACTTAATATGAATATCAGCAATAATTAAAGTGTTCACAACAGGTGAATTCATAAAAGTTATTGGCATGGTCTTATAAAAGAAATATACAAATGATGAACAGAATATTTCACTACACTTCAATATTGAAGATTTTTTTTAGCAGTTGCCCATTCAGACAAAATAAATTCAGAGCATCGAAAATTTAGTGAGAATTTTTGGAGATGTCAGGGGAAATTACTCTAAAATCTAGAAACCGCCATCATGTCTTGCTGGCTTCCAAGCCACTAGTCTTTGGAATGGCCAGGTGATACGTTAAACATATTCACAAACATTTCGTACTAAGATAATATTGATTTATTTACTATTGAATGTTATCTCCATCTGTATGAGTAAGGGAAATCAAGTTTTACATGACTCATTGCAAGATTTATTGCTTACCAGGAAGCTTAGTTTGCTAGGAAAACACTAATCATTATTCAAAAGCATTATGCCCAAGTAGGAATTTCGAAGGCAAGTAGTTATCCCATGAACAAAGGCTTATCTACCTTATATAAAACATTGTGCCATCCATATATACATATATGTATTTAGGACACTACTGATTTGTCAACTCCCTTGTTGCATGTACCTCAGTCAAACTATATTCTTTAAATAGAACAGTAGCATCGGGTCAGAACAAATTGAATACAATACGTTCATTTATCTTTTAAATCATAAAGGACATCATCTTTGTCTAGGGAATTTTACTTCGTTGACTTCGTTGTGATATATTTTGTATTTAGTAATTTTCAATCCTTTTGCTCTTTAATTATCTGTATGCACAAATGAGCTACCAATTACGTAAAATGATATGTCAATAAAAAGGGAGTTCATTTTTCATCAAGATAAAACATGTGGTTAATTTCAGCACTAATAGTTTTTGAATCAAAAGGAATAAGCAGAGTGTACCAAAAAAGTGATTGGCGCTTCAATGACATTCTAGCGTGAGTTTTAATAGGAAGGGTTGTTTAAAAAGATAACTAGAAAAGATTTATCCATTTAATCCTTCCTTTTTTATATGTAATCATTTTACTAATGCAATAAATTTTCCTGCTAGGGGCGTGGACAAATCCTTACTAAGGTCTAAGGACACCCAGTAGAATATCATCAATTATTGACTGATCCAAAATACAGAACAATAGCCTTTGCTACTAATGGCCTTGTGAAACTTATTGCCCTATGAGATATGTCACTTATTTCCTAGTAGCTATTTGCCTCTAGATAAAAACATTTCTGCCTTTATTCTTAGATATTCTAAAGCAAGTAATCTATAGAGAAAATGTGAAAACAACTACAAAATACCCTTGTTTGTTTTATCAAAATATAAGAGTTATATTCCCTTTTTTAGGGGAGACCTAACTTTGCTTAGTCCTTTGGATAATTTGGGACAAAGCATCTTCAAAGAACTGGCTGAGAAAGGAGCCTAGCATTATTTTCCAAGATGAGTTAAAGCTACTGGTATGTCAACACTCAAAGAATTCACAAATGGTCGAAATGAAAGAAAAAAAAAATATTAACCATGAAATTTCAACTGAATGCGGAAATTATCATCAGCATCTCCTATACCTATTGACACAAAGGGTCTCGATTAGGTTTAGCCGGTCGTCTCTATCATGAGCTTTTGAATCTATACTTCACCACTTATCCTCTCCTACTTGATGCTTCATAGTCCTCATTAATGTAGGCCAGGTGACAACACATTCCATTGGAGTAGACAGTTGTTCATTAGAAATTCAATATGATAAGACTCCATTAACATTACCTTGCACTTGCTATTTTCATGAACAGACTTAATCTTCATCAAATTTACATATTTAAGGGGAATTCCATAATAACGCAGAACTCAACAAAATTGGCCGGTGGGGTGTGAATAATATCAAATGCTTCTCATGGGCCACAAATGCCATCAAAAGTGGATTTTTATATTCTTTGCATTGCCGTACAGCATGACTCATAATGGAAATTTGATCAGCACAACTTCTACCTTTTCGAAATCTTCTTGATAATATTTCAGTTTTTATCAATCTTTCTCTCCAGTCTCTTTAGAATAAGCATATTATATATTTCTATAACAACTGACGGTAGTGTAATGACTCTGTAGTTATTACAATCAGTCAGTTCTATTCACCAAGTTTTGCCTCTTCATGCCCCATTCTACAATATAGTCTTATAAGTATTCTAGGGGTTACTTCATTTTCAGCCAATATCATCTCAGAAGTTATTCCATCGTATCAAGGGGCTTTCCATCTCATGACTTTTTTAATAATAGATTTGACTTAAAATAGACTAAATTGTTTCGTGGTCACATCAAGGTTGTCATCAGCTTCAGATATATCAATCAAATTATTCACTACATATCACCTATTCATACCGTCACTAAAGTATTCCATCCAATGTAGTCTTTCTTCATCTTCTTTTGTTATAATAGATCCCTCTCTCTTTTTGACGGGTATATGCTTCATCTTCTTCGTTCCAGTAGATATTTTATTAATAATTCTATGAGCGATACTTACACCATAGCCACTCCCTGAATTCATAGCTTTGTCAGCTTTATCTGTTCTACCTTTCAAATTTTCTCTCCAGTAATTCCTGTATTTTCCTTTGACCTCACTGGTAATTTTCATTACCCCCTGGAAAACTCAACAATCAATTTCTGTCTTTATCTCGATTTTATTGTATTCCACTTATCATTTGATATCCATGGCTTTCTCCTTGTAACTGCGTGTCCCATAACTTCACTACAAACTGACCGAAATATGTTTTTAATATCACACCATTCTTCATTAATTGTCTGCTCTTCGTCTCCTAAAATTTTTAAGATTTCAAATCAATTCCTACATCCACTTGCAAAGGCTTTTCTGTGTTCTTCTTCTGAAAGGTTAGTTGTATCAAACCTAGGTAATCTATCTACATTTCTGTTGGGTTACTTTCAGTTTTAATTCCAGTGTGGCAATAAGGTGCTGGAAATCACTACCAATATCTGCACCTCTATAGCTCCTTACATTTTTCAGAGTCCTATTTCTCTCTCAATTAAAGGCTATTAGATCTATTTGATTTTTGTAATTACCACATGGTGAAGTCCATGTATTTTTGTGGATGTGCCTTGTGCTGGAAAAAAAAATACCTCCAATGACAAGATTGTGTGTTGATTAGAAACTTATCAAATGTGTTTCATTTTTATTTGCAACTTCGCCAAAGGAAACACAATAACTGATGTAGTTGAATTGGTAGTAAATACAATTTCACTAAAATTACCCAAACACCTACGAGCAAGTGATAAATCAAATATAATAGTGGTAGTTTGTATTCAGTTAATATAGTTATCATATATATCACATGTGTTATTTCAAATGCATTTCACAGACAGGAAACCTATAGGCTAAAAATACAATCAAATTATCGATAAAAGTATAGGAAACATCAAGCTGTAATTACATAATGCCTGAAAAAAAGATTTCAGTAATTTAAAGTTTCCCTTAGTGGCGGAAGCAAACTTTCTGAAAAGTTCTGGTAATAATTTTTAAGAATAGGAAAGTAGTGGCTTAAAACATAATGCAGTGGTAATTGTCAATTTTACTATTGAATCAACTTATCTACTTTTATCATTCATATTTATAAAAACGATGATAAACGAGGATTAATTTGAGGTAATAATTAGTAATTCAACTCGATTACTTCTGAAGAAATTAACTGTTCAGTCTATAATGATCGGTAAAAGCGAACCTGATTTATTGAGCAAGATTTTTATTTCTTGTAGGTTACACGAAAACCTTTCTTACATCACGAATGATCTTTAAATATACAAACGCAATCATTTCGCACATTTTGATACCACATTTGTGTAAGTAGGATTAGTATTAACATATGTATGAGTTAATATGTGCCGGAATCTATTGGGAAGAAATCCATTTTTCAAGTCTACAGTGTACATGTGTAAACGTGGTTTTCAATATGTTGTGCAACGTTCTCATACTAACAACCACGATTTTCTAACAATCAAAATATCCCACTTTAGGAAAGAAAAAAAAAGGTTATGACTCCTTCTACCATGGGTGGGGGTATACCACCCAAAACATAATTTGGCTGCTAGCATTTCTGTCACTACTAAGTCGGCGGAAGTAATTATATCATATTTCATATAGGAAAAGGTTCGTTAGCGGATTGCGTTCACTAAAACATTTTTAGTTATTGCTCATATTATTTTTTCAAAATTTTAGTTTCATGAAACATCTTGGAAATTCGCATTGTGCCATTTTTTTTTAGTTACATTGGCCGGATTAATTATGTTGTAAGCCATATTTGGCACTGATGTCTCTTTTTCTCTATAAAATCTTTTAATAATCTGGTTCTTACTAAAAGTTCATGAAAGGTTCAGAGACATTACTATATGATGACCATTCAACAACGGGAAGTTTAAAAAAAAAATAAAAATAAAAAAATCACACTAGCCTTAAGACTTACTATGGGCAGGCTACGTACCTTATATATCAGTGATTTTCAGTTTTTGTTTCTGCCTATCCGTGACTTTTATCTTGAAACTACTAATTTTCATTGAATATAAATGAAATCGATAAACAATGTCGGGTGCAGATAAATAATTTCCACCTCCCAACAAGATCGAATTTAGAAATACCTAAGTAAAAGGAAATTGCCATACAGATAAGAAATACTTTGGATTGAATAGGTAATTACGGAATACCCACGGTATTTAGCACTGTGTAAATACTTGGGTAATAATGTGTATAGTAACCTCCTGTATATCAGGAGATATTGTCATTGTATGTTAATATAGACTTCATTGTTTTGACCCCATTATGAAGTATGAATTATTTTTGTCATGGGGTTTTGTTGATTTCCAATATTAATGCTAAAACATGTTAAATTGTTCCTTATTCATGAAGGCTATAGATCATCATTTGTTGATAATTCTTTAATTTTTTCGAAGTAATGAAGCTACCCAGAAACTTGTTATTACATCAATCAATATTTTCTCACAACTTCCATTGAAAGTACCAATTTCCATTGATTATAAATGAAATAGCTAAACAAATAAATATAACATCACGTGTACAGAGAAAGAATTATTTGTCTAACAAAAAGAATGAATCGACAAATACCTGAGCAAAAGGCAATTACTTAGGTATTGATGCCTATAGTAATCTCCATTAGATCTGGTATTTGTGTACTTGTATATTACTTTAGACTTCTGTTTCAACGACACTGTGAAGTATAGATTATCTTTGTCCGGCGGTTTTGATGATTTCCATTACCAAAGTTATTGTTAAATTGTTCTTTATATATATATATATATATATATATATATATATATATATATATATATATATATATATATATATACATATATATATATATATATATATATATATATATATATATATATATATATATATATATATATATATATATGAAAATCTTTAGAACAAAGGTCCTCAATTGCAAATTGAAAAAAAAAATTGGGATGAAGCCCATACATAGATAAGTATTCCTAGCTAATCTCAAACTACTAAGATATAATGAAGTCTCAGAGGAAATTCTGATGGCATCACTCAATAGTATTACACCATTTTTTCTCTTTTGATGTAAAAAAAACGTGACGTTAGAGAATGGCAATGATGGGATTGAACTGGGTTTTTGTAATGCATTGGGAAGAACGTATATTTTATCATATACGAACCACCATTTTTAATTCAATTTTGTAGTATCTTATTTTTTTCTGGTAAATGGAAAGCAGGTAGATACACACAATCGTTAGCTGGATTTGAACCTGAAAATAAATATATACTGTTCTTCAGATTTGTATCTAGAGAGAGAGAGAGAGAGAGAGAGAGAGAGAGAGAGAGAGAGAGAGAGAGAGAGAGAGAGAGAGAGAGAGAGAGAGAGAAGATGAATATTTTTGGAGAGTGGCAACTATTTTAATACATAATTAGACTTTTTCTTTCTTTTATTGCACATTAAATGTTCTGTTTTAGGGTCAAAGGAATACTTTCTTGGAGAAGTAGGAGTCTCACTAGATAGATTGCCCTTAATTTGTTATAAAATCAAATTCCCAATTATCTTTTTATCAATGCCTCTAATATAGAACTCTCATTTTTGATTCAGGTCTTTTAAAAGTCTTGTTGTTGTTAGGACCTTGAAATATTTGCCATTCAATAGAGTTTTTACAATTTCTATATTTACTTCCCTCTGGTGTATCAAAATAACCTTTTATTTGTTACACACACTATATGCACATACTCACTACCCAGCCATAGACACACAGAACACACTCACTATCGACACAACCACAATTACTGCCCACGTATACCCATGCTCTCGTATTACATTTAATTTTTCAGTTTTGTGTCTTTGTTCTCATTTCAGGTCGCCAGGTCAATGTTTTGGTCCCTCGGCAAATGCTAGTGGAAGATAATGTTGAGATTCATCCTTCTACTGAGAGATCTTAGCCTCGACCGTGTAAGAAGAAAAACTTAAATAAACAACACCAGATTTAGTATGTTTACTCACATTTTGACTTCATGAGACAGCCATTTTCATATTTCAATTAGTTATTCCTGTCTGATTTGAGGAAACGCATTGACTACCGAAGAATTTTGCGTTCAAGAAAGGAAGTGTGGGCATTACCTACGATATGTTGAGAAAACTCATGGTTTCACGGGTCCTTATCCTGTATTTGGGACTGGTTTCTCTCTGTTATGGTGGATGACTTAAATTTTAAGATAAGGACTGCTCAACTTGCTTTCATCATGTCTATACACTGTTCAAGGCAATGCTTTCAAACCTGCGTTTCAATGATAATTATTATACAGCAGTATTACAGGACAGGCTCTTCAATATGTATTGCCTCTTCACTATGGTTGCCAGGGGTTTCCTGAAGGTTACTTAGACTCCACTTCAATCTATAAACAATATCATGGTGCATGTAAAGGGACCATGGCCGGAGAATTGTTAAAGTTAAAAGTTAAAGTTGCGGGTTTTAGGTCTCCACAGAGACGATTTACATCGTCCTCCTCGGGCGACCATTAGCCAGCAGGGACTATCACTAGTCCCCTCTAACCTCCCCCCCAGGCGCCACCCTGGGAGTAACCCCCGGTAGAAGGTCTCACGGTATCCGCGTCCCTGGCGGGGACCGAACTCGGGACCTCTATAATAGAGATCCGCGACGCTACCAACCTTGCTATCCGGAGTGGCTAAAAATTCTTCAGATGTTCAAGTATCACTGAATTTGCCCGTTATACTTCTATATACTAGACTGGATCTACCATTCTTAACCACCTTAATTAAATATCTTGAGGGGAGAAGCTATCAGTCACTATGTTTGATGTTACCTTGGTCAACACTCATAATGACCCAAAGACCTCTGTTGTGTATGCTTAAAACTACTTCACAACCAAAGGTTGGCTGAGTACCTGGGGTCACAGTAAACGCGACAGAATACATATACTTACACGGAGACCAGAGTTGATTATCCACCCATAATGTTCGTCAAGAGAAATAAACAAGAAGTTGGTACCTAGTGGCGTACTAGACTACGTGTTTTCTATCATCTTTATCGCTGTTATTATTATTATTATTATTATTATTATTATTATTACTATTATTATTATTATTATTATTATTATTATTATTACTGACTAATCTACGACCCTAGTTAAAAACACTGGGATATCCTACCCCAGTGAGGATAGGATATAATGAAACTGATAGAATAGTATGCCTGAGTGTAGCATCAAAAAGGGAACTCTAACACCATGATACAGAGGCTATGGCACTACTCATAAGTAGATAACAATAGTTTGATTTTGGAATGTCCTCCTCCTAGAAGAGGTACTTACCATAACTAAGGAGTTTCTTCAAAACTTACAAGGGAAAAGTAGCCACTGATCAATTACAGTGCAGTAATTAACCGCTTAAGTGAAGAAGAATTTTTTGTCATATGTGTGTAGCCATGTGTATGAGTAATGTGTAGAGAATATGCGACTCTAATCAGTGTATGTGCAGGCAAAGAATAAATGAGCCATAACCAGAGAGGGATTCAAAATAATACGATCTGACAAGACAAAGGACCCAATAACTCTCTAGCAGTGGGTTTTTAATGGGTGGTTGCTCCCTTGGACAGCCTACTAACTATTAGATGGAAGGGCAATAGCATGTGGCGATACTGTACACATATGTTTGCTTGGAACCATTAGGTGTAATGGAACAGTGTGACATGGGGTAAAGATGTTCCTGAG
The DNA here is from genome assembly GCF_036898095.1 of Palaemon carinicauda. Classification (NCBI taxonomy): domain Eukaryota; kingdom Metazoa; phylum Arthropoda; class Malacostraca; order Decapoda; family Palaemonidae; genus Palaemon; species Palaemon carinicauda. The sequence goes on along the minus strand of NC_090728.1, from coordinate 14,909,689 downwards.
TCTTGTCAACCTCACTTGATCAAGTTCAACATTCTTACTGATGGCATTTGCAGAAGTGTCATGTTAGAGCACATTAAGATAGCCATCAAGAGAAAAAGATAAAACATGAGACTTTTTGCACACATCCTGGATTTGATTATCTTCAATTTCTGGAGACTGTACAGCACTGGATTCCAGTACAGCTCATGCCCCTCAAGGAGTTATGCTTTCATATCTCCCTTTGGTCGCAGAGCTTCAAGAACTCCGGCATCAAGGTCACCAAGAATTTCTTTGCCACTAAAAAGTCATTACACCTAAGCGAGTGAAACGCCCCTGCCTGACATTCTGTTTACCATAATACGAGAACCGATTAACTGTGATAGCTTCTAGTAGTGCCAGCAACCTCACCATTTTTGTGAACTAGGGATGGGGGATTTGAAGAGCGTATATGTCTACCTGCTGAGTCATAAACAGCCATTTACTGGCTCTACCAGGGTGAATGCCCTCAGGAGTTATGCTATGACCCCAAAATACTACTTCCGTCCCAACAAAGGTACACTTATCGTACCTGACTTCTGGGTGCTATACTTTAGATGGTTGAAAATCATATGTAAGTGATGTAGGTAGTCTTCTTTGTAGGGGGAATAACATATGCGAAACATACTTAGCGGGGAAGGTTCCCAAAGATACCATCCAAGAGTCATTAAAATATGGCCTGTAAATAACGAAGGCCAAAGCGTGAGAAATTGAAAGTAAATGCTTCGATGAGGGTGGTGATGGCCAATTTAGTCTTTTCATCTTGATTCATAGGCATATGATAATAACCCTTCAGTACTCTGAAGGTAGGTGGTGATGTAAATATTTTGATAATACAAATTAATTTCTTTCTAAAAGAGAACTTTGATAGTTACCTATTAACTTAAGACAATTCACAAGAATTACTCCAATTGTCAAACTTACATGTTCAGCTATTTTTTATACACTAGTGTACACAACCCGTCAAATATGATGGCTAATATTTTTATAGATATGCACAGGAATGTAGATAAAACCCGTTCTACTCTATGCATTTTTTTTCTA
>NC_090728.1:14898630-14906130 GCF_036898095.1 Palaemon carinicauda | reverse complement strand
TTCATATTCTTTTTGTGTTCGACAAACACTTGCAACCAGCCACTTTGCTCCCCTCCTGTTACCTTTTAGTTGTTCTTTCCATCCTTGTGGGTTACAAGAGGGGTATCTCTCTCTCTCTCTCTCTCTCTCTCTCTCTCTCTCTCTCTCTCTCTCTCTCTCTCTCTCTTACCAAGAATACATTTAAAAGATTATTAGATACATCAAAGGAAATAAGACCGGAGGCTAACATCTTGTGTGAATAGTAGAAAATCTTTTAAACATTTCATCTTCATCGTCAAAGTTACCTCAGGAATTAGTCGAGGTGTAGCAATGACGTGAAATTATGACTGCAAATATTTCTGGCTCAGGAAGTATTTTTTTTTCTTTTGAAATTCAAGTCTTTCCCCAAGGCAACACAAAAAATACTAGGAACTACGTCGTAAAACCTTTTACATATGGCTAATCTATGAATCTTGTGACAGATAGACTTTATAGAAACCATATGCATATAAAAGAAAAACAATTTTATTTTCTATTCACAAATGACTTGAAAACATTAAAGTTCGAGGAACCCAAACTGCAGATATACCGAGAAGAAGGATTTTTTTATTAACGAAACCTATAGGGATAAATTTTTAACGATCCAAAGATTATCAATAGAATAGCATCTCTCTGTTTTCAAATAATTGGTAAATATTATGTAGATGAAAGAAAAAGTTATCATATTACAAAAAAGAAAAAAAAATGGTAAAAGACTTGTTACTGATTTCTAGTATAATACTGACATAAATTATAGAGTACTTTACAGAACAACATTTATAATCATAGATATGGAATTTTATAGCCAATATTCTCTACTTAGTTTTTCAATTTCTTTGTATACCCATACCAATGAAATTCCTGATTCTGATATGGATATAAACAAAGCTCATCCATTCTCGAATTGGCCATGTGTCTGCAACGATTGTTGGGTTTTTCTATTCCAAGTACCACGAAATATGAAAGTCAGTTCCAGCTCATATGTGGACTAAGATACGTAAGAAAAACTACTGACATATTATCTTGAAACGTGCATTTCTAATTGCTATAATAACTTCCTAGTTTTTAAATAGTTGAAAGAATATTTCACCTTTTTCATAATATATTACAGTTTTCTAAGTTCATAAAGAAGAAATAAAAATAGAAAATGCTATCATAAAAACGTATGAACATATTTATTTCGATTAACCGTAGCGCGATCCTTTGAATTCATAAGAAATCTCATTTGTCAAGAATATAACAAAATATTGCTAATTCAAGCTTTCGAAGTTTGAAACTTTATGCCTAAAGGAGCTTGTTTTTGCATTTATATAAGATTTTTGTGCGTGCGTGTATTTGTGTTTGTGTTTGCTTATGATATCTTATCTTCCCAATGATTTCCTCATTTGAAAAGCGAATGAAGTATATTTTATGTAAGTCTTTGTTTCTTAATCATTCCAGTATTGGTAGTAGGTGTGCCAGTGAACCATCCACCAGTTCAGATACTACCGCTAGAGAGTTATGGGGTCCTTTGGCTGACCGGACAGTGCTACATTGGATCCTTCTCTCTAGTTTCGGTTTACTTTCCTTTTGCCTACACATACACCGAATAGTCTGGTCTATTTTTTAAAGATGTCCCTTTGTCCTCATACACCTTGCAGCAGTAAGTTTACCAAACAATTCTTCTTCACCCAAGGGGTTTTCTACTGTACTGTAATTGTTCAGTGGATACTTTCCTCTTGGCAAGGGTAGACGAAACTCTTTAGCCATGCTAAGCAGCTCTTCTAGCAGAGGGACACTTCAAAATCAAACCATTGTTCTCTAGTCTTTTGTAGTACCATAACCTCTGCACCGTCTTCCACTGTCTTAGGTTAGAGTTCTCTTGCTTGAAAGCACACTCGGGCACAATAATCTATCTAATTTATCTTCCTATTTTTTGTTAGATAATTTTTTGTTCTATATAGGAAATATTTATTTTAATGTTACTTTTATTTAAATACTAAATTTTTCTTGGTTTCCTTTCCTCACTGGTCTATTAAGACATGATTGATAATACTTTTTTTTTTTTTTTTTTTTTTTTTTTTTTTTCTTTACGCGAGGAGAATATTTGTCAGAAACGTGTGAATGATATAGATCGTAATAAAATTTTCATTGCAATTATGATTATAGAAATTTATAAACAAACTAAAAAAAGTAAATACCATTTACCGCTGTTACTTCAGTATTACGTGAGTATCTTACTCTTAATAATATGGTATTAATGATATATTTATTTTTTTCACAGTATTCTTAATTGAAATCTAAAAAATACCATGACTCGTACTTAACAAGATATATCCAGTCAATCTTCTTTGAAATTTTAAAGTAAATCATAATGGGAATAGCCTACTAATTCATTTCACATAATATTCTTTTTGTACTAAAAATAAAATTAGCTAAAAATCATAGTGACGTCACCTAGGTCTAACTAGTATATAGCTATTTTGGTGAACTATCTTAGTATATAAGAATTTCCATAATGTATGATGCTAAAATAAAAGTTGTCTTACTTCTGCCATAGGAAATAGAAGTTCCGGTGATACTTTTCAACGCGAACATTCGCTAGTTTGTTGTTTAGTTCTCGGACACGCAATGCCATAACCTAAAGAACGGAATCGAAAGGAAATAGTTTCCTCATCACTTGTGGAGAACAAAACAGTTCCGGTGACTTTAATGAAGAGGTTTTGCGAATCAAAGACCAGAGATTACGTGACCACGTCGCGTGTGGTGCAAGGACTGTTTTTACAAGAAACTTAATGCTGGTTTGTATTAACTTTATGTCCACTACACCGTTTCCAGGGTTGGTAGTAGGTAGTAGGTTTGCGAGCGCACCAGCCACCCGTTGAGATACTACCGCTAGGGAGGTATTGGATCCTGTGACCGGCCAGACAGTAATGCATTGGATCCCTCTCTCTGGTTACGGCTTATTTTTTCTTTACCCACACTTACACAGAATAGTCTGGCCTATTCTTTACATCTTCTCGTCTTTCCTCATGCATCTGACAACAATTAGATACTAAACACTTCTTCACTCAATGGGTTTATTACTGTACTACAATTTGTTCAGTGTACTTTCCTCCTGGTAAGGGTAGAAGAGACTCTTTACCTATGGTAAGCAGCTCTTCTAGGAGAAGGACACTCCAAAATTAAACCATTGTTCTCTATTCTTGGGTAGTGCCATAGCCTCTGTACCATAGTCTTCCACTGTCTTTGGTTAGAGTTCTCGTGTTTGAGGGTACACTCGGTCACACTATTCCATCTTATTATTTTTTTCCCCTCTTGTTTTTTTGAAATAGTGTGTTGGGCAGGCTTAATAGAAGGGCCATGGATGCCTGGTGGTTTATCAAGAGGTTGTCTTTTCCTTTTTCTGGTTTTTTTTCTTCTCAAAACCATCCTTACTGTCCTCCCTTCAGTTGAAGTTTCTCTCCTGGAGGGTATTTAGCCTTGCATGGTGTATCGGCTCCTCCATGTTGACCAGTTTTTTCGACTTTTTACTATAGTCTATGGGTATCATCGATCACTTTATTTATAATTCTGTGCATACTATTTTTGTTATAATTCTTGCTAATCTAGTTTTTAAGTATGATGTCTCTTTTTTTATTTCTAATAATTCTTATGCTGTCTTGAGACATTGAGCGAAATCCGGGACCAGTACGTCCTAGATTTCGTCAATGTCGTCTTCTTTATTGCAAAATTCGTGGTCTTCATGCAAATATCCAAGACCTTACAGTTGCGTCCAAATAGTATGATATTCTCTTGTGCTCAGAAACTTTGGTTTCTAATATGAGGCACTCATCTGAGCTCCTTATAACTGGTTTTAAGAAGCCAATAATGGTGAAACGTGATGCCATCCTTAGGGCCAGGGGAATGGTGGTGTATATTAGGACCGAGTACCCTGCTTCTCATAAGTCCTGCTATCAATGTGGATGTCATGAGATTCAGGTAATAAAAGTTTGTGGCAGGCAAAACTTTTATTTTTGTTCGATCTACCGGAATCTAGACATGGATGATTCTATCTTCGATTGTCTTCTTACCATTATGGCTAAGATACAAGAAGATGATAGAAAGGCTTCTTTTGTCTTTGTTGGTGGTTTTAATGCTCATCATAGGGAGTGGTTAAGTTCTATCTCTCCTACCGATCGCCATGGCTTAAGAGCTTTACATTTTGTCTCTGAATCAGGCTGTGAGCAAATCATAAATGATGGTACTCAAAGGTCTGGTAATTGCTTGGACCTCGTATACACTGACTCGCCTGGTGTTATAACTAGTAAGGTTGGTTCTCCAGTCAGGACATCTGATCATGCCTTGATTTCATTAGTATTGAGGACTGAGTAGCCTGTCCCTGATATATCATATTCTTGTAAAATGTATATGAAATCCCAAGCAGACTTGAATGGGATTTTTCATGATCTTTTGTGCTTGAATTAGTGACAATTTTATGGTAGTGTAGATCGGGTTTTCCCTTTGAATGAGAATATAGTCAACATAATTGATAGGTGTATCCCATCTCGTGTGCTAAAGTACCGAGTGATGGACACACTGTGGTTCAATGATGATTGTAGACGTGCTTATTTGGAGAAGCAGGAGGCCTATCCTCTTTGGAAGAGTAACAGATAAGATCTGACCTGGAACAACTATACTCAGCTTCGAGCTTTTGCTCAGAAAGTTTATGCCTCAACTGAAAAGTAGTACAATTTAACCATAAAAGAAACCCTTTCTGGTAAAATTCAGGAGGATAAATAGTGGTCTACCCCTAAATCTGCACTCTTTGGTGTAGATGCAACAGGTCCTCCTTTACTTAAACCAGATGACTCAGTCACTCACTGTCCAAACCAAATGGCAACCCTTTTGGCTGATGTTTATTGACAGTAAACAGAGTAATGAAAAACGAACTTCCTCATTCCTGCTTTCCTGAGGCTAAACTAACTAGTTTATCTTTTCGATCTCGTGAGATTAAAGCTCTGTTGATGGACCTTGGTGCTTATGGAGGCGTACACCTAAATGGTATTTTCCTTTTTTTTTTATAAAGACAGCAGATTTCATAACTCCAAAGTTATCTGTTATTTTACGCAAGTTGGCGAGAAGAGGAGCTTTTAGCACTTATTTGGTTTTCGTAAAGACCTTGAAGCATGTGATGCCCTTCTTACAATCTCCAATGCTGTACAGAAATCCCTTGATTGTGGTCAGGAAGTTCGTATGATTGGCCTTAATTTTAGTGCTGCCTTTAACCGTGTTAATCACGAGGCCCTTGTTTTCAAACTGAAACAGTTGGGAGTGGGTGGGTTGTTTCTTAGTTTTATTATTGATTTTTTAAGTAATAGATCTCAAAGAGTTGTTGTTGATGGGTACCATAGTGAGTATAGGAATGTGATATCCAGTGTTCCACAGGGTAGTGTTCTTGGCCCATTACTTTTCTTACTATATACACATGACATGTGGTTTGGCCTAGAAAACAAGCTTGTTGCATATGCAGATGATGCTACTCTCTTTACATCAATTCCATCCCCTGAATGTAGATCTGGGGTTGATGAATCCCTCTATAGAGATTTAGCTAAAATTAGTGCATGGTGCAAATTATGGGGTATGAAGTTGAATCATAACAAAACTCAAAGTATAATTGTAAGTAGGTTAAGGACGGTGGCTCCTCCACATCCGGATCTCAGTATTGATAATGTTTCTTTAAATTTGTATGACTCTTTTAAAGTTTTAGGTGTGATCCTCGACAGCAAATTTAATTTTGAGAAACACTTTAGGTCTGTGTCAGCAAATTTAATTTTGAGAAACACATTAGGTCTGTGTCTTCTTCAATTGCACAAAAAATTGGCTTATTGAGAAAGTCTTATAAGATTTTCGGTGATCAATATATTCTGAAGAAGAGTTTTAATTCTTTCATTCTACCTTGTTTTGAGTATTGTTCTCCTGCCTGGTGTTCAGCTGCTGATTCTCATCTTAATTTGTTGGACAGAAACTTACAGTCTATAAAATTTCTTATTCCTGATCTAGATATTAATATCTGGCACCGTCATTCAATTAGTTTCTTATGCATGTTGTATGAGATTTTTTATAACTCTGACCATCCTTTACATTCAGATCTCCCTGGACAATTCTATCCTCTTCGTAATACTAGCAGGCAGTCTATTCTAATAGCCAGGCTTTCTCCATCATGAGGCTCAATACTGCACAGTATTCTAGAAGTTCTATTCCAGCTGTTACCAAGTTTTGGAATGATCTTCCTAATAGGGTAGTTGAATCAGTAGAACTTCAAAAGTTCAAAGTTGGAGCAAATGTTTTTATGTTGACCAGGCTGACATGAGTCTTTTTATAGTTTATATATGACATTGGTGTTTTTGACGTTGTTAATAGTTTATATAGGACATATCTGTTTTGATGCGGTTACTGTTTTTAGAAATGATATATTGTTAATTTATTCACATCATTTATTTATTTCCTTATTTCCTTTCTTCATCGGGCTATTTTTCCCTGTTGGAGCCCTTGGGCTTATAGCATCTTGCTTTTCCAACTAGGGTTGTATCTTGGCTAGTAATAATAATAACAATAATAATAATAATAATAATAATAATAATAATAATAATAATAATAATAATAATAATTGGTAGAGTGTGGCTAACATTCCCTGCTTCGTGTCATGTTTTAATTAACTGATAGTAGTATCTGAGGATACATTTGTTTTCTGATAGTGAGTTTGTTCATTCATTTTCATGTGAAAACAAAACAAATAGATTTGGAAAGAAATTTAGTTTTCAATTCCTCTACATTTCGCACCAACTCACTCACTGTTTCCTCGATTCCGAATCATTCATCTTCTATTGCATGATGAACCATTACTTCCACCACTGAAGTTTTCATTTGACAAGTTCCAACTTCCCGTGACTTGATAATTCCTTGATTTTGATAAGACTCTTCCATGTCAGTGTCATCATCTTCACTTATTGAGTTTTTCCTCACTTCCTTCTACAACTGAATGGCCGGAGAGTCTATCACATGATTTTCCTCGCCTCCTTTTTCAGCATCATCTTAAATATCTGTATGTACTGCGATCCTTTTTCCTTCCTTTTCTGAAGATTCTTTTTCTTTTCTTCCCTTTTCGGGGTTGGATTTCGGGGTATTCTTCTTGACCTAAGACTTCCCTTCTTATATCATACGCACAATCATTCATCATGTGTCCTTTTAATCCACATCTATAGCATGTACGTAGTTGTCTATTATATATACAGGAAACAGTATAACCATGGGTTGTGATAAAAGATGGAATCTTTTCCTTTAACCGTATAGTATAGGTCCGGACTCCTGTTAATAACCCCTTTGAAAGGTCCACATGAAAACCTATTTCTTCTGATATTCTCAACTTCTCAGTATCATGATAAAAGGGAAGTTAAACCTTCATATAGCATTCAGAAAGGTGCATTTCTTATTGACACATAAGTTACTGATGAACTGAGATTC
>NC_090728.1:14873630-14878630 GCF_036898095.1 Palaemon carinicauda | reverse complement strand
TGCCAATCCATCTGGATAATTGTCTGATATTCTAGGATGTGATTCACCAGCCTAGCATGATGGGGACGGGAATTACTATCCCTCATAATGAGTCAGGATCAACAGCACCAGCATATAGTCTCATTTCCACATCTAGAGTGTCATTCCTATAGGAAATACCTGTCATAGTGTCCCTCCCCTAGACAGGCAGACAATTGATGCTTCCCTATAATGGTCACGTTCAATTATGTTAGCATCATTAAACCATTCATGTTTTCTCCGCTAATCTCATTGTCTCCTTTCTGGGAAATTCAGATAATGTTAGAAATAAACAGTGGACAGTACTGGAGCCCAATCGATGTGTGTTAAAGTGACAAGATCATGGGCCTATTTCAAATGTTCCATCTGTTATGTACAGTAAGTGATCCCAACAAAAACCCTCCTGGAGAAGAGGCCGCCAGTATGGAGACGATTCCATATTGTCCCGGTTTATACATTCATACCTAAGGGGTTCAGGAGTTCATTACACAAGGAGATAGCTGTCCAAAAAGGATGAGGTTGTGCATAATCAGTGACTAGGGAATATTGTCGATTTGTAGTTGACCTTTGACCGAAACCATCATGACAGTGTACATCCGTACCAGAAGTTTGATGCTGATTCCAAGAAGTTTTAATATTTTACCATCAATTAACACAGCATGTTTGAACTGAAGCAGTGATTTTTACATGAATATACGAAAAGAGAGGTTAAACGCTCTTCTAATGTCACAAAATACATATGCAAATGGGGTTTGTTACTGGGAGCATGTCATTTGACAGTACTTTGGGTATGCACGTCAGTAAAAAAATATACTTGTGATATATCTAGAAAAGTACCTATATTCTAATTGATATTAGTATAAATACTAAAGTTTCAGGTGGTGCTTCTAGTTAGCATAGGGAAATATGTACTTCAAGATAGATATAATTATTATATGCACTATCACCTATTATTTACCTCCGCTAAGGAAGTTATAGAATCGAATCGGTGTATTTATAAATTTTTCTATATTTTTTTACGAAATTTTCAACGCAAATAGATATTTACTCATGGATGACACCATTCACTTTTGGAGGTGATCCGGTTTATAATCATGATTCTGGATCAACGTTGTCCTTTTCACCATCTACAGTCAGCATATGAAATGGGGTATGTGCTGTTCGTAAACTTTACTTAAATGTTACAGTGAATTCATCCACAGTTAGCATATGCAAAGATAATTGTTTCGACCATAGACTTGAGTAGAATATTGCCTCAGCAGAGACAAAGCACCCCACTATCTACCTCTTTAATCCTACACCCACTCACAAACCAATGCTCTCAACAGCCACTGAATTCTTATAGAATGATATATATATATATATATATATATATATATATATATATATATATATATATATATATATATATATATATATATATATATATATATATATATATATGATAAATTTTGCACATTTTTACGTGTTTTTCATATTCAAATAAGCCATATATATTTTTTATATATTAATGTCTGGATTCTCTTAACGACCTCGGGATCAGAGCCCCAGGCGAAATCACACAAAGACAAGAGCTTGGCTCCGGCCGGGAATCGAACCCTGGTCGGCAAGCTTATATAGACAGTGACTAACCCACTTGGCCACGAAGAAAGATAAAAGTCAATGACAATTCTACTGTACTTATACCTGTCGAATTCAGGTATTTTGTACTTAGAATTGAAATCAACCCATCTTCACCATCGTAGCTAATTGGTAGTTTGTTACTTGGCAAAATTTATCATTAATTGAATGCCAAGTAACAAACTACCAATTAGCTACGATGGTGAAGATGGGTTGATTTCAATTCTAAGTACAAAATACCTGAATTCGACAGGTATAAGTACAGTAGAATTGTCATTGACTTTTATCTTTCTTCGTGGCCAAGTGGGTTAGTCACTGTCTATATAAGCTTGCCGACCAGGGTTCGATTCCCGGCCGGAGCCAAGCTCTTGTCTTTGTGTGATTTTGCCTGGGGCTCTGATCCCGAGGTCGTTAAGAGAATCCAGACATTAATATATCAAAAATATATATGGCTTATTTGAATATATATATATATATATATATATATATATATATATATATATATATATATATATATATATATATATATATATATATATATATATATATATATATATATATGACCGATATATATATATATATATATATATATATATATATATATATATATATATATATATATAAAATCATCATCGCCTCCACGCTTATTGACGCAAAGCGCCTATGTTATGCTTTGCCACTCGTCTCTATCTTGAGCTTTTAATTTAATACTTTTCCATTCATCATCTACTCGTTCTCGATGTAGAGCCCTCAGCCATATAGCCCTGGGTCTTTCAACTCTTGTAGTGCCTCATGAACCCCAGTTGAACGTTTGGTGAACTAATCTCGCTTGGGGAGCGTGAAAAGCATGCCTAAACCATTTTCATCTACCCCTCATCATGATCTCATCCACATATGGCACTTGAGTAGTCTCTCTTTCCTTTCTAATCCTGTCCTGCCATTTAACTCCTAATATCCTTCTGTTGGCTTTGTTCTCAAATCTGCTAAATTTGTTTAAGTTTGTAGCATTGTTGTACAATGATTCATGTCAATATAATAACACCGACATCTTGAAACTGTTAATGATTCTGATTTTTACATATAATTTCAGGCAATTCGATTTCCACATTTTACTTAACCTAGCCATTGTTTGATTTTTTTTTTTTTTTTTTAGATTTTTCATTATACTATAATTCTAAATACCCCCTATTGGAGATCATAGTTTCTAAATACTTAAAGGATTTTACCTCATTACTCCCTTCTCCTTCTAATGATATTTCCTCTTCAATTACATATTCTGTTTTTATCATCTATTTTTCTTCGATTCATCTTGAGCCTAATCTCCTGTGATATATCATGTATTCTGGTAAGCAACCATTGCAAATCCTGTGGTGTTCTGTTAATAAGTACAGCATCATCAGCGCCCACTAGATTCACTAATTTCTTATTACCAATCTAGTCAAATCCTTCTCCACCATCTCCAAGTGTTCTATGCATTACAAAATCCATGAGGATGATAAACAATATAGGTGACAACGCACTCCCTTGGAGTACTTCTCTGTTCACTGGAAATTCATTTGATAGGACCTCACTAATATTAACATAATATTGTCCGCTGCACTATAGTAAAGCTTTTCAATAGTCAACAAATGCCATCAAAAGTGGATTTCTATGTTTTGCGCATTGCTCTACCACATGTCTCAACATGAAAGTTTAGTCAGTACAGCCTCTACATTTTCTAAACCTTGCTTGTTCATCTCTCGACTTTTCATTAATCTTTTACTCTAGTATCTTTAGAATAGAAACTCTATATATTTTCGGGACAACTGGCGTAAGTGTAATGCCTTAGTAATTATTGCAATAAGTCAGGTCCCCTTTGTTTGGCATATTCACCACCACTCCTAGCTCCCATTCATCATGTTTTATCTCTTCATGCCATATTGTACAAAATAATATTTTATGTTATCTGCAGGTCACTACATTCTCAGCCAAAATAATTTTAGATGTTATTCCAGCTAAACCAGGGTCTTTCCATCTCTTGAATTTCTTTATGATAGTTTCTATTCAAACACACTAAATTACTACATGGGCACAACAAGGTCTTCACCAGCTTCGGGTACGTAAATCAAATTATTCCCTTCATATCTCCTATCTCTAACCTCACTAAAGTGTTCCAGCCAATGTTGTCTTTCTTCCTCTGTTGCTGTCATAACAGATTCCTTTCTTTTTTACGGGTATTTGCTTATGCTTATTTACCCCAGTAGAAATATTAATAATTCTATGAACGATTCTTACACTATAGCCACTACCTGAATTCATACCTTTATCAGCTTCGTATACTTTCTTGTCTAAATACTCTCTCCAATCATTCCAGAATTTTTTTTTGACTTCACTATCAATAGTGGAATACTTAGCATGCTCTATATTATAATTAATTCTTTGAAAACTTTCAAAAATCAATTTCTGTCTTTGTCTCGTTTTTATATTATCCTACATATCATTTGATATCCATGGCTTTCTCCTTGTAACTGTGTGTCAAAATTTCAATACCATCTGACTGATATATGTTTTTAATAACACACCATTCTTCATTGATTATTTGCTCTTAGTCTTTCCCCGTCTCTAAGATTTCCAATTGATTCCAACATTCAACTGCAAGGATTTCTCTGTGCTCATATTCTAGAAGCTTACCTTTATCAAACCTAGGATTTCTATCTACCTTTCTGTTGGATACTTTCAGCTTTAACTTTTGTTTGGCAATGAGGAGCTGGTGATCACAAGCAATATCGGCACTTGTATAGCTTCCTATATTTTTCAGAGTCCTCCGTTCTCTTTACCAAAGGCAAGGTTATCTATTAGGATTTTTATAATCAGCACATGGCGAAATTCACGTATAATTGTGGATGCCCCCCTGCTGGAAAGAGTGCCTCCAATAGGAGTTTTTGTTGAACAGAAACTTATGAAATATGCTCCATTCTTTTTTGCAACTTCACCAAGACCCTCAACATCCATCACATTCTGTATACCTTGATTATTTCTTTTAACTTTAGCATCTTTTACACTATGCAGTTTTTCATAGTATTCTTCTTTCCTTTCTTCAAGGGATTCATTTGATGGTGCAGCGCAAACAATAATACTCATATTGCCCTGCTTTGATTTAAACTTTGCAAGTAACATTCTACAATTTAAAGGTCTCCATTCAGTTATTTCCTTTTCTGTTCTTGGTGTCATTATCATTCCTACTCCGTCTCTTCTAACTTCATTTGCTCTTGCTGAATATATATATATATATATATATATATATATATATATATATATATATGTGTGTGTGTGTGTGTATATATATATATATATATATATATATATATATACATATGTATATA
>NC_090728.1:14866130-14868630 GCF_036898095.1 Palaemon carinicauda | reverse complement strand
CAAATTTCTAAGAAGATTAATGTAAATTTTATGCTAACCTAAATAGTACTATTTGGTTGATCTGTCTGCTGTAAAAGTTTTATATCTACATCATATAGTGATTATTTTATTACATGTGATATACAGAAGAAATAGTTTTCAAAATGGTAGTTTAATGTTAGACTATGAACTACTCACCGCCTCAGGATTAGAAGAAAACTCTTACTATGCCAAGATGTTACTCTTCCGAGTTTGATTCTTACACGAGATCGATCGTCATTCTTCTTTCCTTCACATATTTCGCTTCTGTTGACGAAAAACCGTCCATGCCATTTGTAAGATATGAGACTTTTAGACAAAAGTATTTTTTTTTTCTAAGCGTTTTGTTCTTCATATTTTCTTTAGCTAGAGATAGAATCTTTTCTGGTCTCGATGTTCAGTTACTACCCAGGAAAGAAAACACGCTATGAATGTCTGCCGAGGGTTTTTCTTTATGTAGTTATTTGAGCTGGGGGAGATAGCGGTGGTGTGTCAGTATGCATAGCAGATGGATACCTTCCTTGCATCCTTTATTCCTTAATGTAAACATTTTGCTCGACCTAAAAGCATTCTTGTTTTCTATGTTGACTGCCGTAAAGGTATCTGGGCTTTCCTTCATCCACAGTCGTGTAAAATATAAAATCTTACAATTTTCATTTTATTGTTATTTGAATTAGTTATTTATATATAATAAAGTTATTTATGAAGACCTTTCTCATAGCGAAAAGGAAATCACAAACAAACATTTGATGGATTAAAGTTCTCTTCAGGTTGCTCAAGTTGGTCTTCGTATACAGGCATAGTTAAAGAGATGTCGGGTTCAGGATCTCCTTAGAGAAGCGATCATCTAAGCTCCTATCTCTATTTTCTTATTGAGGGACCAGATCTCCATTTAGACTTTATATTTAGAAGTATAAGTTGCTGAGGCATTAGATAAATATCATCGTTTCCTGACGTCATAACTTATTGGTGATAAAGTTGGTTTTCCTTTATACTGAATGTTCGCATAAGACAATCCAAAATAAGAAAAAAAAAACTGTATATATATGTTTCAAGAAAATAAATTTCTATTGATTCGTTAATCTATGCACTGAGAAAAACAAGGACGCTACACACACATAAACTTAAACGCATATCAACATATATATCTTTTTCTTTCTTTCTGTTAGAAATGAATCTGTATATTCATATATATATATATATATATATATATATATATATATATATATATATATATATACATATATATATATATATATATATATATATAATCTCTCTTTCTCTCTCTCTCTCTCTCTCTCTCTCTCTCTCTCTCTCTCTCTCTCTCTCTCTCTATATATATATATATATATATATATATATATGTATATATATATATGTGTGTGTGTATGTGTGTATGTATATATATATATATATATATATATATATATATATATATATATATATATATATATATATATATATATATGTATGTATAATGTGTCCATTCAGTCTTCATAATTTAGAAACTGTATCACTAAAGCATATAAACGGATAAATATGTGTAATTCATTGCATAATGATGAGTTTAATTCACCTTGATACAGCCACCATAAGCTGCATGAAACGAAAGACGGTCCTCGATTTCTTGCTATGTTCACTGATGGATAGCGTTATCAGAGGTTGCAATGGCATCAGTGATATTTGAAATCAGTGATGGCCTGTATCTTTTTTTCGATACATGACACCTTCATCATAACCCTCTAGTAAGAAGTCCAACGAGGTGACCAGGGAGTTGGGCCTTCCTTTCCAATCCACCGGTCTAGAAATATTCGATTTAAGAATTCATAAACATGCAGCTCCCAAAGTGAAGATGTACCATCTTCCTGGAAATATATGCTTAGTTGGAGGTTATCTAGTTTTGGTATCACATATCCATTCTAAAGGGTAAGGTAAACATCTGCCGTAGTTTATGCCTCGTTGAAAAAATATAGAGCAACGGCTCGATTGCTGGTGATCTGATACCACGCATTTATCTTTGGACTATCTCTGTGAAGTTACCCAATCACATGTAAATTTTTTCATCACTATATCTGCACGTTAGATCTATTTACCTTCTCTAAAGCACAAAAGCATGTCCCATCCCTAAAACAATTGAAGAATATTTCATCCTCGTTCCACTATGTGAAAAGCAAAACCGTTTCGTCTTGGTTTATAATTTGTCAGAAGTGGCTGAATAAGTTACAAATTCTTGTGCAGCGTTGACGTGCTAGTTGGAACATCTGATAGCATGACGTCTGGACTTTGTAGGAAAACGAGCAAAGACTTGTCTTACATGATCGATGTTTTCTCCCTCTATCCAACACTGTCTCTGTCTCCATATATTTCTTGTGCTATGCACGATCTGATGGAAATGTGGAGGATCTCTTCCGTTCTTAGTGTTCTATAGTTTCAATGAGTCTATGTATCGGATTTTTTTTCTTTAATAAACCTTGGCCAATAA
>NC_090728.1:14858630-14861130 GCF_036898095.1 Palaemon carinicauda | reverse complement strand
TGTATTTGATAGGATCACAAGCCCAAGGAGCAGGAGGGATGTAGCCATCATGCTTTTGTTTTCCCTTGGTTTTGTGAGCCTCATTTTGCATCTGCAATCTTCTGAGTGTATCCAGTAGTTTGTTTGCATGGGAATTTGGCGGATCCAGTTCTTCAGCAAGAGGTAGAAGCCTTTTTATTTTATTGTTGAGTGGGCTTTTTTGTCTGCGATGATTGACTTGAATATAATGCTGCTATTCCTGATGTCAATCCTGGCTGACTGGGGAATTAGGTTGATTTCTGCTCTAAGTAAGTAGAGTCACTAATGAGTCTCATGGCATTGTTTTGAACTACTTCTAATGATGCTTTTTGAGTGTCAGTCAATGCAGTGAGTGTGAGTGCTGCATAATTGATATGGGATCGAATTGTTTGTATATAAAGCAGTCTTAGGAGGTTGTTTGATACTCCTTGTTTAAGGGAGGTCATTCGTTTCATGACTGATAGACGAATTTTTGTCTTCTCTCTGAGGTAGGTTACTTCATTGACTGGTGATAGGGTTTTGCTAATGATTACCCCAAGGTACATGAATTGACTCACCCATTCGATGTCTTCACCCCTCAGTCTGAAGTTCTGAGGGTTATGTGAATGTTTTATAGCCATTGCTTTTGTTTTGTTGGCATTGATCATTAGGCCAAGATCATTGCATTTGGCTTGGATCATGTCAAGTGCTTTTTGAGTGATATTTCTAGCATGAGCTTTATATGGACATACTATGCATATATCATCGGCATATATGAAGATTTCCATACCATTTGGGAGTTTTAAAGTGGCTAAGTTCTCCATTAGTAGATTGAAAAGTTTCGAGTCCAGGCCAGTAAGTGTACTTTCACTCTTTTTTCAACAAGTGTGAAGAGTATAGCTGGTGAGCTGGCTAGCTCAAAGGCTTTCTTGAGATCAAGGAATATAACAAAAGCTTTTTTGTCATTAATTGTTGAGAGGACATCGGTAATGCATTCTTGAGTGCCTATGCCGCTTCTGTAGGCATATAGGCGATGATGTGGTTGGCCTATTTTTCACTGCAGTCTGTTGAGTACCATTCTCTCAGCTACTTTCTCTGTGCAGCTTATCAAAGCTATAGGTCGGTAGGTGTCTAGCTCCATGGGTTTTGGAATTAGTTTGATGTCTTGCTGGTTCCATGTGGTTGGACATAGTCTCTCAGTGTGTATACTGTTAATCAAATGCAAGTAGACCAATTTAGCATGATTTACCATGGTCCTCAGCATGCTATATGTGATGAGGTCGGCTCCAGGGGCTGTGTCCTTCCTGCCTTTTGTGAGGGCCGTATTTAGTTCCTCCATGGTGTAGGGGTGATCAGTATCATCTACCATGTTGCAGGCGGCTTCAATGATGTTGTTCCTAATTGGGAGCAGTGTTCTCGGCCTGTTAATAGTTTGCAGAGGTAGATTGGTGCTTTTTGCTCTTTCCGCAAAGTTGTTAGCAGTCCTCTTGGCTTCAGCTAATGGGTTTGGATGTGTGACACTGGGTGTGTTGTACTTCCCAGAGACATTGTTGAACAAGCCCCATATTTTGGCTAGGGATGTGCTGAAGTTGACATCGTTGCACCATAAGTACCATTTGCCTAATCTTACTCCCAGTGATACTTGCACAGAATGTTTGATGATCTCTACAAGTAAATTATGTAGCTCATCAGTTCTGTGTCTTCTGAGAAGTTTCCTGGTTCTGTTTATTCTAGCATTCATTTCTTTGATGCGACTGTTATAGTACCAGGCATCAGCATGTTTCTTCTCGGAGTTCTTTTTTTGTGGCATGGATACACTGGCTGCTAAATCTAGTTGTTTGCTGAAGTCAGTTGATAGGGTGGAGATATCATTGTGCGGGTTTCTTTATGTATTCCAGAGCCCACTCTGTCATAGCTGTTTCGAATTTTTCCAAGTTGGCAAACTCTGGGTTCCTCCTTTTTGGGGGTGGAGGAGGAGGGGGGTATTTCTGCAATTCGAGTTTAACTTCAATGGCAAAGTGATTACTGATTAGTAGAGGATGTAGTTGCCATTTAGCTCCTCTTTGTATGGCACTGGATAAGAAGGTGAGATCTAGGCGACCTCCTTTTCGAAGGGTGGCTTCTGTGACGTTGTTGAGCAGTGCTACATCATGATATTCTTACAGTAGGGCATGCAAGTGTCTGCCAGTTTGATTTTTTTCTGATATTGAGTTCAGGAACTGATGATGAGCGTTGAAGTCGTCTACAATAATTGAGTCATCGTCGGAGGCTGCTACGAAGAGTGCCTCTGCATTGATGCTTTTTGCTGGGGACTTGTAGATGTTGTGGACTGTTAGCGTCATGGCTAGCAGAGATATCTGGACACTAAAAGTCTCTGACTCTGTCCCACAGTCTATGCTTGGTAGTAGTTTGGAGAGGATGCTGCTTTTGATAAGGGTGGTCAGTCCTCTTGCCGTTGGTGATAGATACGTTGTGTATACTTTGTATCCTGAGAACGTAAATG
>NC_090728.1:14833630-14853630 GCF_036898095.1 Palaemon carinicauda | reverse complement strand
ATTATACTAATAAATAGACACAGGTGAAGGAGACGTAAGGTTTTCAAGAACAAGTTTATTGACAGACAATAAATAGACAGGTTAACAACAATTAAATATATATATATATATATATATATATATATATATATATATATATATATATATATATATATATATATATATAATAAGAGGATAACCAAAACTTTAAGCATAAGTATGATAGTAAACAGAACTTGTTTATCTGAAAGAAAAAACATATTGCCACTTTTAACATACCGAGGTATCAAAGTCAAAAAAATCTGTATTACTAATCAATCACATTAGCGTTAGAAACGCTCGGCACACATGTCTGCACTTATGCTAGGTTCACCTTTGGAAATGGAACAGTCAACGTGGGCAACTCAGTGCCCTCACTTAGTTTGTAGTACAGCATGTAACTACACACTCACCCTGGAATTAATCGTCCCAATTAAAACCACTGTTCCTCGCAGAGTTAAACAGCAGGGTTAACGACGCGACCCACTGCTACCACAGATCTCTTTAGTTCCTCTACTTGCTTCGCATAGTGGCGAAAGAACACTCTGGAAGACTTCCAGCCAGTGTATGATCGAAGATGTTCAAAATCCATACAATTAAAGAAATTTAAGGATGAGGCAACTTTTCTCGGATCGTGACCTGCGGGTGTACTGTCAGGATCCGCTCTGCGAATAAAATATGTGATTTTCGCCCTGAGTTGATTCAGAGATAAATTTGAGCCTGATGTTTCTCCCCTGAATAGTTGACCACCCCTGAAGTCTGAAGTTCTACGAAGATAGACCTTTAGGCATTCTACTGGACATAGAGATGCATCTTCTTTCAGAGGGCAGATTCTCCAGGGACCCCACCTGTTGGTGGGTAACTCATTCTTGGCGAGAAACGTAGGATACGGAAACAGGTTCAGTTCTCCCCCATCCAGGAACTGAACACGACCTCCCTCTCTCGAGAGGGCTACAATCTCACTAACCCTAGCCCCGGACGCGAGTGCAAATAGGAAAATAACTTTTTGGGTCAAATCCTTTAACGCACACTCCTCATTGCTCAACAGAGAAGCGAAATGAAGAATTTTGTCCAAAGACCATGAAATGGGCTTTGGAGGTGCTGAAGGTCTGAGCCTAGCGCAGGCTTTCGGAACTTTATTAAAGATCTCGTTAGCGAGGTCGACCTGGAAGGCATATAGAATGGGTCTTGTCAAAGCAGACTTACACGCAGAAATTGTGTTAGCTGCCAATCCTTGACCATGGAGGTGGATGAAGAAAGATAAGCAGAAGTCTGTCGAGATCTCCTGCGGATTCTTCGCCTTGACAAAGGCCACCCATTTTCTCCAAGATGACTCATATTGCCTTCTAGTAGATTTGCACTTATATTCCTCTAGGAGAGTATGCTGGCTTTCGAAATCCCGAAACGCTTTCTCACCGCTAAGGAGAGAAAATCATGAGCTGCAGGGTCCGGGTTTTCTGTAATGAAGCGCAGACAGTCGACTTCTGGACTCACTGGGTCAGAACTGGATCTGGTAGCGGTAGAAACTTCAACCGTAGTTCCAATGCCAGGGGGAACCACACGCTGTTCGGCCACTTGTGGGCCACTATTGCCGCTACCCCCTTGAAGGATCTCAGTTTGTTAAGGACCCTCAACAGAAGGTTGTGAGGAGGGAACAGATAAATCCTGGACCATCTGTTCCAGTCGAGGACATCGCGTCCACTGCTTCCGCTAAGGGGTCCTCGTACGGGGACACGTACAGGGGCAACTTCTTGTTGTCTTTCGTCGCAAAGAGGTCTATCTGCAGTTCTGGGACTTGACTGAGAATGAAGGAGAATGATCTTGCGTCTAAGGACCATTCCGACTCTATCGGTGTGAACCTGAATAGAGCGTCCGCTGTCACATTGCGGACTCCTTGAAGGTGAACTGCCGACAGGTACCACTTCTTCTTTTCCGCCAATCGGAAGATGGCCAACATCACCTGGTTGAGAGGTGGTGACCTCGATCCTTGTCGATTCAAGCATCTCACAACTACCTCGCTGTCCATCACCAACCTTATGTGGATCGAGTGACCCGGGGAGACTTTCTTTAAGGTAAGGAGCACTACCATAGCTTCTAGAAAGTTTACGTGAAAGGTCTTGAATAGCTTGGACCAAGTCCCCTGGACTTTTTTCCGATGAGAGTGACCTCCCCATCCCTCCTTCGAGGCGTCTGAGTGAATCGTCACCGACAGGGGAGGTGGCTGAAGAAGAACCGACTTCTTTAGATGTCTGGCTTGGGACCAAGGCCTGAGAAGAGTACGTAGCCGAAGCGGAACTGGTCTTCTCAGATCTCTTCGCGCGTTTGATGCATAACTTCTCCAAACTCCGGTTGCATCCTTTAGCTGTGCTCTTAGCACTGGGTCTGTCACCGAAGCAAACTGGAGAGAACCCAGTACCCTCTCCTGTTCGCGTCTTGATATCCTTTCGGAATCTAGAAGTCTCATGACAGAACCCGCTATCTCCTTCCTTTTCTTCGCCGGGATGGAGAAACGGTGTGACATTAGGTCTCAGTGGATTCCCAGCCACTGGAACTTTTGAGATGGAGAAAGTCGAGACTTTTTTCTGTTGATTTTGAAGCCTAGATACTCTAGGAACTGGATCACTTGACTGGAAGCTTGCAAGCATTTTGTCTCGGATGCTGCCCATACCAGCCAGTCGTCCAGGTAGGCTACTACCTGAATTCCTTTTAGGCGTAATTGTTTGAGAGCTACGCTCGCAAGCTTCGTGAAGATCCTTGGGGCTATATTTAGCCCGAATGGCATGGCTCTGAAGGCGTACAGTCTTCGTTGTAGCTTGAACCCTAGGTAGGGGGAGAGTCGACGGTTGATTGGGACGTGCCAATAGGCGTCTGACAAGTCTATGGAGACGGAATATGCCCTCTTGGGCAGTAAGGTCCTTATGTGTTGCAGTGTTAGCATTTTGAACTTGCAATTCACTATAAACTTGTTAAGTGGCGACAAGTCCAGAATGACTCTGAGTTTTTCCAAGTCTTTCTTGGGAACACAAAACAGCCTCCCTTGGAATTTGATGGACTTCACCTTTCGGATCACTTTTTTCTCCAACAGTTCTTGGATGTACTCCTCCAGTTCGGGGGTGGAGTGTTGGAAAAACCGAGGGCACGGGGGTGGAGTGCTGTACCAGCTCCAGCCCAGTCCATTCTTGAGTAGGCTGTGGGCCCAGGGATCGAAGGTCCACCGATCCCAAAAATTCTGAAGTCTCCCTCCTACCGGTATCATTTCACTTGGACTGCTGTCCTGAGGTCTTGCCTCCCTGACCGCGACCACCCCTGAATCCCCTTCCCTTTGAGGGGCGCCTAGACGAGCCTCTGGCTGCTCCTCTAGGCTTTGCTCGAAAGGAAGTTGACTGCCCTTCGAACGTTGGGTTGAATGCCGTGGACTGTGTCGACACGGCCTGGGGTACCCACTGGAATGTGGTCGGGGTTTGTGCCACCATCTGGGGCACTGAAGGCAATGGCAAATGCAGTTGCTGTTGCTGTCTAAGTGGCTTGGCTGGCCGAGACGGTAGCCTAGTCCTCATAGTCTTCCTCTTTGGTTGAGGACCCTCATCCGGGGAAGACTTTCTTTTGATAGCCAGGCCCCACTTTTGGAGAAGGTTTCTATTCTCCGTGGCGGCCTTATCAACAACTTTGACCAATTCGCTAGGGAAAAGGTCTTTGCCCCAAATGTTGGAGGAGATTAGTTTCCTTGGCTCGTGCCTCACCGTAGCCGAGGTGAACACGAACTCCCTACGAGCTCTCCTCGCCCTGACGAAGCTATAAAGATCCTTCGTCACTGTGGCCAGATGAGCCTTGGCCACTACCATGAACATTTCATGGACCTTTGGGTCACTTGCCATCGTCCCAAGAGTAGTCTGAAGAGACATTGAGGCAGCCAGTCTTTCTTTTGTCTAGAGCTCTCTCCGCAAAAGAAAGTCAGACAGCTTAGGGAGTTCCTCGCCGAACTGACGTCCGGCAATATCAGCCTCCAACTTCCCGACTGAGAAGGTAAGATGGACGTCCTTCCAGTCTTTGTGGTCCATAGGCAGGGCCAGCGAAAAGGGTTTACACTACTCCAGGGAGGGGCAAGGCTTGCCGGCCTCGACTGCTTTTAGTACAGCCGCAAACCCTTTCTGTAAAAAGGGGAAGGCTCTAGCAGGAGAGGTCACAAAGGAAGGGAGCTTCTTACTCAATGCAGCTACCTTTGAGTTCGTGAAGCCCCTCTCTTTCATCGAGGATGAAAGCAAAGCTCGAGCCTTAGCATGGTCCATCACTATGACCTCCTTCGGCTCTATCTCCTCCTTTGAAGCTGGTTCCTTCCTCAACCGGACATAACAGTCCGGATATGACCCCTTGCTGGGCCAGAATTCCACCTCCTCTAGGGGAACTGAACCCAAATTATTCGAGATGACGATCTTTCCAGTCGTCATCGGCATGTGCTCAGCATACCTCCACGGGTTAGCATCTGAGCACAAGGGAAGGTCTTTCACATTGAGCCTTTTCTGGGGCCCATGTGATGCTGCAAGCCTCTGCATCTGCAGTTCCATTGCATCCGCCTTCTCCTGATTCTCCTTCTGCATTTGTTGGATCATTCCAACAATGGAGGAGAGGGCCTGTCCCAGCTCTACTGGGAGAGCGGACGATGTTGAGGGAATAGGCTCAGGGATCTGAACCGGAGTAGCCGACACCTCGTCGACCTCTTCCTCTACAATGTCTGGGGCTTGAACTTCATCCTGGGCTCCTGCCAGGAGGTCTTCCTCTAGACGCTCGGACACATCAGACAACCTGTCGTCCAACTGGATGTCTTGCAAGGCGACCGCGACTTCAGCATCCACCTGGATCTGAACTTGGGGGATCTCCTCTTGAGGCTGGGGAATCACTGCATCAACTGATGCCCTAGGGAAAAGGTAAGCCCTCATCTTCTCACTTGGAAGATAAGGTCCAGAGGTGTTCTTCTGGAAGCCCCTTACCCAGGTACGAAGCTTCTCCCTTGCTATATCCCTTGATTCCGCCGTCCTAGGGGAATCAAAGGCCTCAGTAATCAGGTTAGTGCACACGATACATACCTGAGGGTCCCAATACTGGAGATCACCCTTGGAGACATCGCATGCTGCGTGCCTCCTACAAAACTCATGTCCGCAGAGGTTCTTACTGCGGACGTTGCAGAAAACACTTCCGCACTTCGGATGGTCCTCCTGTAAAGAGAAGAAATTTCCATGAGTATCAAGTGAACTACGTATCACTGGATATGCACAGTTTAGCATAACAAATCAGAAAGGAAAGACACACACTTGTGTTTCCTTCACAACCAATTGTTGCAACCTTCCAGATAATAAAATCGTATGGTTAATCTGTCCTAGAGTAACCAATGCAAAGTTTCCAGAGGAAACAGGTGTAGCTCACACCTAAGGTATAATTTCAAAATACCAGATAATAGACAAGAAAAAACTCACTTTCTTATCTGTAAGGCAACACCAAAGGGCTGTGCAAGACAACACAAAAGTGTTAGAACACACAGTGCTGTACCAAAACATATACTATAGTTTTCTTCCTACAGTATATGTTATACTGAAGAATACTGGTACAGTATAGAAGGTATTGTGCCAGCCGGCACTTGCCGGCCGGCACACACCATAACTAGCTTTAAAGTATACTACTCAACAGCTATAAGGCGGCAGAACGCTGGTTCAAATGCATGTGCCGGACGGCAGTAACTGCCGGCCGGCAACAGCCAATGTCGGCCGGCAATGACTGCCGGCCGGCAACTACACAAGGTAGTACCCGGCTGCCGGCCACTGCTCAAAGCGACCGGCAGACAAGGGCTTGACAATAGCCGGCCGGCAAAGGTAAACAACCGATGCTGGCCAGCAGCAAAAGAACCAGAGGACTACGACTGCCCGGCTGCCGGCCTCATAGGCCGGCAGCCGGGTCGGATACAGCACTAGAAGAAAACAGAATAGATGCCGGGATAAGAGCGTAAACTACCTCCAAGCCTGGCAATCTGAAAGAGTGCATATAAGGAAGGGGAGAATCTAATTCAGGCTTCCTGACCAATGCCGTCTGGCTCTACAGGCAGACATGGATGAGGGACCAAGGGAGGTCCGGGCAGCACTCAAAGCAGAAGACCCTTGCCGGCCGGCAGACTCTGCCGGCCGGCAAGGGACTGAGTCAATTCCACATCCTAACCTATCCTAGGTTCAGATGTAGAATGACGTACAGTACTGTAATGGCTAGGCCATTACGGAGATAGAGGGGGAAGGGACAAAAGGGGGTCCTACCAACCTTGCTTTAGTGAAGAATCACCCACAGCCAAGAAAACTCATCTTAGCCTAAGGGAGATCCAAGGGGGGAGGCCAGCAATACTTGCCAGCCCCCACTGAACCAAAGCAAGGAAGGTGTTGCTACTCCCAGGGAAAGGATATTATCCTCCCACCGAGAACAGCAACAAGGACTAGTCTGCTAGATCACGAAAGAAGGAATCATCTCGTACAGAAACCTTCGGCAGTGACCTAAGGAGGCTAAGCCTCCTATGTCTGCGTCAGGCCAGCGAGGGAGACTACCCCAAGCCAGACAAACACAGACTCAGACTAAAAACTCCGATGTTCTGTCCCTCTCTGAAGCCAGACTTACTGGAACAGGGAGGTACAGTAACACCCCAGTATAGTTGTATCGAAAGTTAATTCAGATAAACCACTAGGGTTAAGCCCAAGGCTTAAACAGAGGTAAAGGGATTGCATACCTTCTCCGAAGAAAAGAAAGCAACCGGGGAGTATTAGAAAGTATACTAAGGCTCCATAAGCAGCTTAGCCTAGGCACCAAGAGAATCGCTTACCTGAATCACCGAAACTCACTCGTATACTATCTTGGAAATAATCAACATAATCTTAAATGTATAAAAAACAGCCTAAAGCTTCAATAAAATATTAAAACACTCGGAAATCCAATATCATGCAGGAAAGTACTAGGACCAAACGACTAGGCTACATGGCCTAGCGTAGGACAGAGTTGGCGTATACTTCACCAAAATAATACTAAAAGCACGAGAAAGGAAATCTTATGTAACGCTAAATAGCTAAAATTTATTAAAGCAAAACAACCGGGAATGTCGCTCTGGCTAACTAAAACTCATACCTAGCGAGCGACAGCGTCCATGACGCCTCCGGTAGGCAACGGCTCTTGTAACAAAGATTATTACTATTAATCACTTTAAAATTTACCAAGAGCCTACATTTATACATAAAAGAAATGGTACTCAACTTATCAGAGGCAGACGAAGTTGGAGAAGCCATGAAAAGATGAATAAATCCAAGATTTGCGAGAAACACAGGAAAAAACACCGAGTTGTTAAGCTACGCAAAAAGGAATACAGATGGCGCCAGGATTGGCGCAATGCACGCTTACGAAACGGGAGAAGAGGGAGCCTTGGGAGCGGCTCCCCCTTTTTCTTTCTCGTTTTCGTTTTCTTGCCAATTGACCCCTTCGATGTGTTATCTCTGTTTGGGGTGCAGATTGCCATGTGGCGTGTCAAGAATACGTCCTCTGATATGTCGCGATATCCCTTTCATTAGGGATATTCGCTCCAGGAGTTAGAATTCTGGGTACCTTAAGGTAAATTCTCTGGGAATATCGCCGTAGTTGTAATATACCCTAGGAAGCTACCCTATAGGAACTTCCATCAGGACGACATGGCTTGAGCCCAAAATATATATATATACATATATATATATATATATATATATACATATATATATACATACATATATATATATATATATATATATATATATATACATATATATAATATATATATATGTATATATATATATATATATATATATATATATATATATATATATATATATATATATATATATATATATATAATATATATATATATATATATATATATATATATATATGTGTGTGTGTGTGTGTGTGTGCGTGTGTGCGTGTTTGCATATGCGTGCATATGTCTTTTTATGGATGTGGAGACACATAGCTCCCTGACACTATATACGGAAAAATTATTCAAAACCCTATTTATTCATACAATTATTCAACGACTGGATATTCGTAAGTGAAATAGTAAAAAAAAAAAGAAAGCTATTAGACTAAAAGTTGTACGGACTAGCAATTATTCTAATCAAGAGATTATTGGATCATTGTCTGCTAGAAGTGAGAATTCTAGCTATTTTTCAATTTGACCTATCTACCAGAAAAAGATGATAGAATATTTCGCAAGTGAAAAATGGAAACCTCTGTTGTACGTGAATGGATTTTTAGTCATGAAAGATAAAGGGATATGAAACCAATTTTTTTCCAAAACCTCCATTCGAGAAAATAAGGCAATGAAAAAAAAAATCGAACAATGCGTTGAGGTTACAGGCGCATAAATGTTAATGTAATGTTTTTTTATTTAGAAAACTATTTTGTCGAAACTCATTGCTAGATATCCAAATTCATTTCAAGTACATTTTCATTCCCTTGACATAAAATTTCATGCCATTTACGCCAACTATTATGCATTTAAATCTAAATAAAAATAAGAATTTCATCACCTTTTTTAAGGAGAGTTTCCTAATGGATTTTTTCCAAGATCAGTTTGTTTATAGTCAGTTTTAATATAATACTAACTTCATTATAATTTCAAATCCAAATATTTTTTGTTTTTCTTTTTTACATTTTTATGGCAGTATGTTTGAAAAACATGAATAACAAAATAGGTCGACAAAAAGACGAGACTATTTCTTACCTAAATGCAAGAGATCTATATTTTTCTGTGAAGAAAATAGTTATACACCAATATAGAAATTTCCGTAAACATTCACCAAATTGTCTCTCTAAGGACATGTAGGACATTACCATTAACCTTGGTATGGCGGAGCCCATCCATGGTCACCTAAAAGTAAAGCCTGAAAGGTATATGAGCACGGCTATGGGGAAAATCCCCAGCTTGTAGTTAGTCTCTTTGTTGACACTTTAAGCCATATCAATCAATAACGACGACCTTCACATATGTGATTCCTGATACTTAAGAATGAAAGGGGTGAGGAAAAAAAATAATCATAATGTACATTTAATTAGGGGAATTTACAGTACGTAAAAAATTATAACCATGGGAGCAAGAATAATGTAGGGTCACATTGTAGTGTCATCATATAAAACTAGTAACATATGAACTTGAGTGCCTCGATATATCTAAAATCTTCATCTAAAAAGTTTCCGGGTAAAGAAAAAACTAAGTGCAAAGTGAGACTTGCATTAAAGGATTCTCACAAATATTATCCTAGATAAGTTCCGTTGGTCGCTGCAACTTTCCCATTCTTCTGAGCTAAGGATGGGGGGGGGGTTTGGGGAAGCCTTTAGTTCTATCTGCTGAGTCATCAGCAGCCAGGTGGAGAGGGGGCTTGGGCGCTGATCATAATATATATATATATATGGTCGGTGTCTAGGGCATTGTTATGCTTGATAGGGCAATGTCACTGTCCCTTGCCTCTACCATTTATGAGCGACCTTTAAACCTTTAAACCTTTAAGGTTATTCTATAGCATTTCTATTTAATTTTTGAATGACTCCAAATGAAATGTGCCTGCACCTTGCACAAATATAAGCAATGAAAAGGCAGAATTTATCCTAATAGACACTTGGAATAACTATTTTTACCAATTTTCATTTTATTTTGTTAAGAAAATGCAATTTTCATCTAAAAAAAAATTAAATCAACTTTACTTAGAATTCTATCTTCCACATGAAAACTTTTCCCCTAAGCTTAGCTTTCTTGAATTCCAGATATTGTTGCACAAGGAGCGTAGATGATAAATATGGAATGCAATCCAAAAACACATGATATGATAATGAACGAGGATTAGGATATCAGTGAGAATACTACTACTTCTGATAACTATAAGAGGAGTCTGTGAATCACGCAATTTGAAGTACTATGTAACAAAATAAGGTTGGTGAACAGCTAAAGAATAAAGAAAAATAGTCTGAGAAAATTAAGAACGTAGGAAAACTCAAGTTGAAACGAGCAGAAGAATACGTAATGTGGAGAGGAAGAATAAAAAATATTTATAGATTTAGTTTCACAAATAAAAGCCGATATTTTGTCATTTTAATCTCAATCGTGTCACTGACTATTGCCATGATCATTATTTACGGCTTGAAAGAATAATAAACAAAATAAATTCATATCGATGACTATTTACCATAAACTACACACAATTATGTTACAAGAACATAAGGTGGAATATATGGACAAATTAATGTCAGAAAATTCTAATGAAAGAGTGAATGATATGTATATATATATATATATATATATATATATATATATATATATATATATATATATATATATATACATATGTGTGTGTGTGCGTGTGTGCGTGTTTGCATGTGTGTGTCTATGCGTGTTTGCATATGCGTGCATATGTCTTTTTATGGCTGTGGAGACACATAGCTCCCTGACACTATATACGGAAAAATTATTCAAAACCCTATTTATTCATACAATTATTCAACGACTGGATATTCGTAAGTGAAATAGTAAAAAAAAAAAGAAAGCTATTAGACTAAAAGTTGTACGGACTAGCAATTATTCTAATCAAGAGATTATTGGATCATTGTCTGCTAGAAGTGAGAATTCTAGCTATTTTTCAATTTGACCTATCTACCAGAAAAAGATGATAGAATATTTCGCAAGTGAAAAATGGAAACCTCTGTTGTACGTGAATGGATTTTTAGTCATGAAAGATAAAGGGATATGAAACCAATTTTTTTCCAAAACCTCCATTCGAGAAAATAAGGCAATGAAAAAAAAAAATCGAACAATGCGTTGAGGTTACAGGCGCATAAATGTTAATGTAATGTTTTTTATTTAGAAAACTATTTTGTCGAAACTCATTGCTAGATATCCAAATTCATTTCAAGTACATTTTCATTCCCTTGACATAAAATTTCATGCCATTTACGCCAACTATTATGCATTTAAATCTAAATAAAAATAAGAATTTTCATCACCTTTTTTAAGGAGAGTTTCCTAATGGATTTTTTCCAAGATCAGTTTGTTTATCGTCAGTTTTAATATAATACTAACTTCATTATAATTTCAAATCCAAATATTTTTTGTTTTTTCTTTTTTGCATTTTTATGGCAGTATGTTTGAAAAACATGAATAACAAAATAGGTCGACAAAAAGACGAGACTATTTCTTACCTAAACGCAAGAGATCTATATTTTTCTGTGAAGAAAATAGTTATACACCAATATAGAAATTTCCGTAAACATTCACCAAATTGTCTCTCTAAGGACATGTAGGACATTACCATTAACCTTGGTATGGCGGAGCCCATCCATGGTCACCTAAAAGTAAAGCCTGAAAGGTATATGAGCACGGCTATGGGGAAAATCCCCAGCTTGTAGTTAGTCTCTTTGTTGACACTTTAAGCCATATCAATCAATAACGACGACCTTCACATATGTGATTCCTGATACTTAAGAATGAAAGGGGTGAGGAAAAAAAATAATCATAATGTACATTTAATTAGGGGAATTTACAGTACGTAAAAAATTATAACCATGGGAGCAAGAATAATGTAGGGTCACATTGTAGTGTCATCATATAAAACTAGTAACATATGAACTTGAGTGCCTCGATATATCTAAAATCTTCATCTAAAAAGTTTCCGGGTAAAGAAAAAACTAAGTGCAAAGTGAGACTTGCATTAAAGGATTCTCACAAATATTATCCTAGATAAGTTCCGTTGGTCGCTGCAACTTTCCCATTCTTCTGAGCTAAGGATGGGGGGGTTTGGGGAAGCCTTTAGTTCTATCTGCTGAGTCATCAGCAGCCAGGTGGAGAGGGGGCTTGGACGCTGATCATAATTATATATATATATATATATATATGGTCGGTGTCTAGGGCATTGTTATGCTTGATAGGGCAATGTCACTGTCCCTTGCCTCTACCATTTATGAGCGACCTTTAAACCTTTAAGGTTATTCTATAGCATTTCTATTTAATTTTTGAATGACTCCAAATGAAATGTGCCTGCACCTTGCACAAATATAAGCAATGAAAAGGCAGAATTTATCCTAATAGACACTTGGAATAACTATTTTTACCAATTTTCATTTTATTTTGTTTAGAAAATGCAATTTTCATCTAAAAAAAAATTAAATCAACTTTACTTAGAATTCTATCTTCCACATGAAAACTTTTCCCCTAAGCTTAGCTTTCTTGAATTCCAGATATTGTTGCACAAGGAGCGTAGATGATAAATATGGAATGCAATCCAAAAACACATGATATGATAATGAACGAGGATTAGGATATCAGTGAGAATACTACTACTTCTGATAACTATAAGAGGAGTCTGTGAATCACGCAATTTGAAGTACTATGTAACAAAATAAGGTTGGTGAACAGCTAAAGAATAAAGAAAAATAGTCTGAGAAAATTAAGAACGTAGGAAAACTCAAGTTGAAACGAGCAGAAGAATACGTAATGTGGAGAGGAAGAATAAAAAATATTTATAGATTTAGTTTCACAAATAAAAGCCGATATTTTGTCATTTTAATCTCAATCGTGTCACTGACTATTGCCATGATTATTATTTACGGCTTGAAAGAATAATAAACAAAATAAATTCATATCGATGACTATTTACCATAAACTACACACAATTATGTTACAAGAACATAAGGTGGAATATATGGACAAATTAATGTCAGAAAATTCTAATGAAAGAGTGAATGATTTGAAGTATTTATAAATTATGCAACTTACTTAAAAGGAAGAATAGTAATTTTGATTAGTCATTAGCCGAGATGTAGACAACAAAGGTATAGTACTGAACATAAGTGTACATTGTCAAACAAATGTCCTTCAAAATATTGAATATCTTCAGCAGTGCTGGAAAGCCTGTTAAAATCTTGAATGAAGTAGTTAATTATAGGCGGTGAGCGCGAGCAACCAGTCCCACCCACTCTCCTGATTCTATTTACAGCAGCATCAGTAACTCCGATGGTGTTCCCTACAGTGCACCCTAATGAAAAAAAAAAAAATAACATCTAATAGGAAAACTTCTGCTCTTATGAAAGGGGAAGTGCCAAAGATAGAAGGGTGTAAGAAATCTATGGGGATGATGAACATTGTGTGTCACATAGGAACCTGTCTCCTGTGATTAGTGTCAGAGCCATTCACGCAATAACTGTTACCCCTGTGCCTGTTCCCCTTGTTTCTGTCACATCTACCCCAGTGCCTGTGATCCTGTGGTTCATGACCCTCACATTCCCTATGCCAATGACGATAGCGCCTATGACTGTGTTATGGGTGCTGGTGAGAATGCATACTATTTCCCCTGTAACAACAATTTCATTATTTTGCTTTTTTGTCAGAGTATCCTCTGTGATTCACCCCTTTGAAGAGCAATATTGACAATGGTTATTCAGATAACTTCTCTGCGTGCTGAACGTAAGAAAAAAGTTAGTAAGGGATAGAAGTGAGTTTTCTCCTTTTCCTCTTCCAATTCTTCCTCCTATTCCTCATCCTGTGGAGGATAATTTTTTTTTTTATCTATTTTTTTTTGTTTGCCAAATCCAGAGAGAGAGAGAGAGAGAGAGAGAGAGAGAGAGAGAGAGAGAGAGAGAGAGAGAGAGAGAGAGAGAGAGATTGTGTTAGCGAGCGAAAGGTAGTTAGTGTATTGATTGTTTGTTGTGAGAAAGACTGTTGGTATAAATGAGATTGTTTGTTTATGTTTTAGTTTATATAGACCTTGGTTACGGCAGTGGTGAATGTCTTGGGTGAATGGCTTTTTTTATTTGACTTCTGCTGGAGGTGGTTGTGGTGGGAATGATGGATTTACTTCATTATTATTTTACCAGCGTGGAAGTGAATAATTATTTTTTTGAGTAACTATAGTTTTGTTTATATTTGCCTGTCGTGATTGTGAATGATATGAACAGTTTATTATTTATCTTTGATTATAGTGCGATAGTTTAGTTAGCTAGGAGCGCTCGTAAGTGGTTTTCTTTTTTTCTTTTTTTCAGGCCGCAATTCCTCCTTTAGAGATAATTTTTATTTGAAATTGATTGTTAACGACCTGGCTTGTAATAAGGAACTTGAAACTGCCTGCTCTTTTGAATTTGGATACAATCGGTAATGACTTTGGCTGTTTGAAGGAATTTTCTCTGAATGATAATGATGATGATGATGCTGATGACGACGCATTAACCACCAAGAGTCTGATTTTCCCTAGGTTGCTTCCCTCACCACTTAAAAAAGAAGAAAAAAAAAGTGCTTTGAGCAGTGGGAAAGGTTACCGTTTTGCCACCGAGCTGTGTCAGTGTGCCGTTATTTAACTGTTTGGCTCAGTTGGACAAGTCTGTGTCCATATATGTATGTGTATATATATATATATATATATATATATATATATATTTATATATGTATATATATATATATATATAGATATATATATATATATATATATATATATATATATATATATATATATTTTGTATTTTGAAGTTAGGGTTGTGGTAGATTTAAATTTAAGTTTTGTTAGTTTTTAGTTTTAAGTTTTATTGATTTTGAGGATTTATTTGATTGTGGAAGTTTTTTTTGTGTTGATTATTTTAGTTTTAAGGAAGATAGTATTAAGGTTATGCTTTGTTTTTGTGTCCTTTTTGTCTAAGAGTCCAGTTGATAACGTAAGGGGTAAGTTTGTGCTGAGGAGACATTTGTCAGTTAGTGATTCAATGGTGTGGAGTTTGTTCTTGTGACATCCCGCCACAATCTTCCCATTGAGATACTACCCCCTGGAGTCATTGGGTCATATTGACTGCCCATGAAGTATAACATTTGATCCTTTTCTCAGGATAATGCTCTTTTTACCTTCGCCTACACATACAGAGATTAATCTGGCCTATTCTTTATATATTCTCCTGTCCTCATACACCTGACAACACTGAGATTACCAAATAGTTCTTTGCTCAAATGGCTAACTGCTGTACTGTAATTGTGCAGTGGATACTTACCTCTTGGTAAGGGTAAAAGAGACTCTTTAGCTATGATAAGCTGCTCTCATAGGAGAAGGATGCTCCGAAATCAAACCATTGTTCTCTAGTCTTGGGCAGTGCCTTATACCTATGAACCAAGGTCTTCCACTTACTTGAAGTAGAGTTTTCTTGCTTGAGGGTACACTCCGGCACACTTTTCTATATTTTTTATCTTCCTCTGGTTTTATTAACATTTATTAATTTATACATGAAAAATTCATTCTAATGTTACTGTTATTAAAACATTGGATTTTAATTGTTAAATACTTAATTTGTAGTTTATCTATTTCCTTATCTGGTTTCCTCACTGGCATACTTTTCCTGTTGGAGCCCTTTGGCTTATGATATCTTGCTTTTCCATCTAGGTTTGTAACTTAGCAAGTAATGGTAATAATTTTGTCTGGTCTTTCAAAAAGAATAAGGATGTCTGAAAATGGCCATCCTCATTCTAGGCTATACACTTTTCAAACACCATGTCACCATACTCCCATGACCTGGGCTATGACCAATTGCACCAGATAATGTAGGAGTTAGGGTCGTAGTCTCTTGCTTCCCTCACTGATGGGTTGAGGCGCAGGGGACTTGCTTAACTAACAAAGTAGTGTAACACAGCTGAGAGGTAGTCCTAATTTTGGTTTGGTATTGGAAGAGCTTGATCACACTCCATCACCTATTCTATCTGGAAGGGGGAGTGCTACGCCCTGCTTTGTTTTTGATAATTTTATATTTCATATAAAGAAAAAACACTACTAGAGGACATGCACCCGGCGGACATGGATTCATGGCTTGGAGCCGTGGCTTACTCTCCACTATAATCAGCAGAAGTTAATGTACTTCGTACTTTTGTCTCTAGTTTGATTGGTGTTAGAGATATTTCTCTCCATAATGATAACCATCTTGATCCTTCATCAGCATCTGATTACAAACCTTTTTCTGTCCTTAGTACACAATGCTTGTATTCATCTAAAGGGGAATGGTGACTTGATCTCCTGAGCAAACTACCAGGCTTTCATCCCTTCTGAAGGATGAAGAAACTAATGGTTTTCTTAACCCAAAGGTACCAAATCTCAGATCAGTACCAATAGAAGCAGAGAATCCAGAGTCAGAGTGTGTCCTCTTAAGAGAGTAGGTGCTTGCATTCTTTTGTGAAACTAATGAACTGGGTATGTCGACCATGGTGCTAGGTAGGTTCTCAGGCTTTGATTGGTGGCTGGGTTCCCCTCAAGGACTGAGACCTTCTCTGGGGTGTAGGTAGGTCTTCAGGCTTTGATTGGTGCTTGGATTCCCCTCAAGGATTGAGACCTTCTCTGGGATGTCCATTGTCGGATCTTGCTAGTTGGCCCTTGATCGGGTTGACTATCCGGTCTGTGGATCTGAGAATTATCTCGCTTCTTTTTGGTTTAGTAAGATCTTCACCCATCTGCAATTTTTGGCAGCGAGGTTCAATGAACCGGAGTCTTCTTCATTAGCTCCTCCTTAGGTTGACCCCTCAACATGCACACTGATGGGGAGCCTTGCCTTGGAAAGACTCTGATCAGAAATAACGTCCCTCTCGACTTCATAGTCAGCGGCTAGGGAGGGTTTTGCTATGGCCACCCTCCAAACAGTCTTCTGCACTGACAAGATATATACTTTATGAAAACAACTGGGTATTCAACTCCTAAATGGTAGGGAAATTATAGGAGACTTATGCTGTCTGATTTACTGTGATCGTCTTTATTATTACTTCAGGCAGTACACCATAATTGCGACAAGGTTTTGAAGGAGAAATGTGCTTTATTTTCACAAATTGTTAGTCCAGAAGAAGCATTGGCATTTCAGAATGGCTCAGTGTGGTGGTCCACACCACTTTTGCTGAAGACTCACGTGCAGACGGCTGTGGAGAAGAAAAGATACGCTTTGCAAGACTCACTGATACCCAACACAGAATCCTTCAAGGATTCTAGCTCTTTTAACAATAATTGGAATGGCCGTTGGATGGTGGTAAACAATGAAATCCATCAAAAAAAATATATTTTCTTAATATTACTATTAGTTACTAAATAACATAGATTACTTGCATACAAAATCTACTTTAATGCTTTATTTCCTTATAAATAGATTTTAAGTAGAAAACAGCAAGACAGTAACCAAAAAAAAAATAATAGCCAGCAGATATATAACTATTTCTATATTTAAAATGAATGAAAATATTTATAGTATTTTACAAGATTCATAAAATGATCACAGTTCACCTATCAAAAATAATATACACAAATTTGTAAAGTAATACAGGTCTGTGGTTTATAAGTGTCTAGAATTTGAGACTCAAATGATGAGTAAAATAGATTTTGAAGGTCAACGGCCAATATCTAAAACTAGTATTCAGAATGCAATTTATAAATAAAAGGTGATTATCTGGTACACAGATTCTGATGATATCCAATCTTCTACGATATTGTTTTCTTTGTAAATCAGCAGCATTGTAAAAATGGAAGTAAATATATACTACGTCACAACAGATGTCATAGAATGTTTCCACAACTGCAATATTAACTCAGCAATTTGTGGTAGCAAGTCTCAGCCAATGCCTGTGTGGTTTTTCTTATATATAGGCTATACACTTTCTATAACATCATTTAAGCTAGCGGCGTCGGCAAATTGCCATAAATGTCCAGTATATTCTTGAATATAACAAAATCTTTGATTTTACAAATCACTAGAGTGCCTTAATCTTAACATTAACACTTGATGTTTCAAACTAAACTTTTCTCAGGAGTCCTAAAACACAAACTGTGTAAATTATTTTACATATTAGAGTTAAAAAAGATGGAAACTATGGCAAATTATGTGAAAATTGCTTTTGATGCATAGTTCTAATAGACAAAACTACGTGCTTTTTGCTGCAACACACAATAAATGAAAAAAATCTAATAAATCTGGTAAAATAAATTTTCCAATACCTTTCGGCCAAATAAACAAATAACCTGAAAAATTAAAGCAATAGGAAACATATCACTTGAGGTAGGATATATGCAAAAGAAATAGTTTATTCGACAGTAATCTGGAAATCCAACAAATAAGTCAAGTTACTCCATTGAGTATGGAAGCTACTTATTGAGTATGGAAACTACTCATAAAAATAGAAAATAAAAAACATAAAGTGAAGAAAACCTTAACTACACAAGTAGCTGCCTTTAATGTATGGACCAGAAACATAGAGATCAGTGTGGAAAGGATGGAAATGTTCTGGTCGCTGGTGTTGATATTAGAAGAGGGCCATACTCATAACTCTGGTGAGGAAGCTAGATTGGCTGCAGCCACAAAAGTAACTATTAGCACATATTGCGTCCTGTAAATTCTGAACCAAAAAATTATTGTTCCACAGTGAGTACCTGTTCGCTGAAGTGAGTAAACGCGAGAAGGACTGTCTAGTCTAGTCAACAGCCATAGAAGGAAAATTCAGTAGAGAATAAAGAAATTTGATGCATTTCCTTTTTCAGTTGAAGCTCAGGATGGAAAATCAATGCATTTTGAGTAATATTGTGAAGGTTTAATATCTAGAAATACTGAATTAAGTAAGATAAACATATCAATAAGTAAACAAAGCAGGTTTATCCTATATGTCCTTAAGAAATAAGTAATGAAACGAACAAAACGAAAGGAAAGTATAAATTCAAGTACGAAATCTAGACCTAAATGACTATATTGCAAATTCACTATTTCTAACTTTGCAAGGAAGAGAAATAAAATATAAGTTTACGTGTGAAATCTATACCACACAAAGTTAAAAAAAAATTATTGATTTTCGACTTGACTGGGAAAGAAAACAGGAATTCAACAAGTGACTGACCTAGAATTAGTGGGGCAAGCATATGTAACTTCATGAATACTTAAGAGACAGTATGAAAGGAAAAAAATTAACATTGATTTTCATACAAGCTCTTCAAAGGCATTAGTTGAAAAACCTTTGGGTGTGGCTATGCGTACCGATTGATGGGGAAGAAGGTTTCGTTAACCTTCTCTAGACTCTAGTCAAAAGCACTTGCAATTTGTTCTACTCTGAAGGTTCCTAGAAATTCTCAGGACTTTTGAGGCTTCAATCTGACAAGATCAGTAAGGGAGGCAGAAAGGTGCCAATTATATTTGAGTGTCCTTTCTATTGTTTCTCTGCATAGTGGAATACCTGCATGCCATTGGACAACTGGTCAAATAATGGGATTAAGACGTAGTTAGTGAGTGTCCTTCGGGAGTGGTAATTACTACACTTCTGGACAGGTGACTAATCCTTATCTTGAAGACTAGAAGCATTTTAACTGTCATACAATATTACTGAAAATGTTTAATGTCGTTGCCGAGGTGAAGAGTGTTGAAGAAGACTCACCTTAAATACCTTCAAGACGAATCTCATGTCATCTAAAGTGAACTGAGGTTTGGAGACCTTTCCTAGTCGCTGGATAAAAGAAACCTTCACAGGAAAGTGTCTCAACTCCCCGCCTCCTTACAAGCAACTATTTACAGATGCACTAAAGGAGGGGTGGATAACCTAGATATATATTCATTAGCATTTTGAACATCAATTCAAGAATGTTGGAAGAAACATTCGGCAGTGTTGATGATCAACATGTTCCTAGTAGCTTTTTTCAACAAGCAAAGATACAGTTTCCTTATCAGTTTCCCTAACGGATTGTAGAGAAACCAGTCATATACATCTGGAGAAGCCTACACCTCTCCCCCTTGATGCTTGATTTATTGGCTGATAAACCGAGTGGTAATCACTCCAGCTCTCTGATAATACTAGTTTCTCCCAGATGGCCAGACTTACTTGTCGATTTTCAGCAAGAAGCCCCTATCAGTAACAATTGTGGAATGCTACTGCTAACCCTTGAGCCGCGCCTTCCTCATGGAGGTTGTCAATGCTTGTG
>NC_090728.1:14821130-14828630 GCF_036898095.1 Palaemon carinicauda | reverse complement strand
TGATGGTTGGCAATGTAAACAGCCTAAGAAACTTGGGTGATATTCAAATAAACATAGATAAAAACTCTTCCCTGATATCTAGTATTATCTAGGATTATCTCTTGACTGTAATTTGTATTTCAATGGCCAAATAAATATTGTAATAAAAACGGTTGGCTCCCATTTTAGAAGCATGGCTTTTAAGTACCCAGATGAACCTTCTGTAAAGAAACATGTGATGAATTGTGTTATTACCAGGACTGACTACTGTAACTCTTTTTATTACAATTCACCAAAAGTGCAACTTAAGAAATTTCAAAACATAATAGATACTGGAGCAAAGCTGATAAAACGCCTCCCACTCCGAAAAAGGATCCCTCTTACACTAATTGATTACACTGGCTGCCTAGTAAAACAAGAATGGAGTTTAAAATGTGTGGTAACCCATCAAGTTATGAGAACACACATTTTGCAGCCAATCAATTATGTTCACACGAGATAGTTACTGATGGTTTCAAATTATTCGAACCTAGATATATGTCCAGTGAAGGCTCTAGAGCCTTTAGATATGTGACCCCGTGTCAGGCAGTAACGTAATTTTAAAGTAAAATCTTGTTGTTTTGCCTTTTTGCACTGATGGCTTTCATTTTTATTTTGTTTACAATTTTGTAAAGCTAAATTAAGTATTTTGCTGTTGGTTTTATATTAGTACATATATTTTGGTTAAATGTAGTGTTTAATTTGCTTTGGTTTAGATGTAATGTTTAATTTTCTTTGGTTGAAAAAGCTTAAGTTTTGTGGCGCCATCTATTGAGTGCATTTTGAAGTGCGGCCTTCCTCAGTATTTTTACTTCCTTAGCAAATTTTTAACTCATTTATTTTTCTTTGTGGTGACTGGGAGTGTTGTAAGGAGAGGTGACTTGTGACTCTCCCAAAGTATTCTCGTGAGTCGAGTTCAAGGCCGTTGAAGACTCTGGAGCTGCTGATCTGCCTATTGTGGATTATATATACAATCTGTCATTGAGCTGCTTCTTAATGTGGAAGGCAGTTTACCTGTGAAGCTACGTGTGAGAACAAGACTTGCAACTGTGGTTCAATTGATGTACTGCTTAACCTGGACATTGGCAGTTTGGTGTAGAGCAGGGCTCGAGAGCCTTTTTCATCTTTGATGGATATATCTACTGTATCAGCACCAGAGTGGTCTTGTTGGAGCAAGTAGGGAGGCTTCTCTCAGGTAAGAGGAACATCCCCTGTATTTTGTCGAGCCATAGATTGAAAGTGCATATCCACCAACGGTTGTGAAGGGCTGTTCTACTGATGAGAGTGACGACTTTTGACCATATTTTTGAGCAGCAGATGGACTCGTCTATATCAGTACCGGTCTGTGTCATAGGACCAATATATTTGTGCATTTAACTATTGTCAAAGCTGATGAAGGTTTAATATGAGTGTTGTAAGATTATGTACTTTAATATTAAGGTTTAGATTGTGATATAGGTAGGATTATTGTTTCTTTTTGTATGTTCTTCCACTTCTTTCCTTTCTGTTTAGTAATAGGTTAGTGTGGTGGGTAAAGGCTTTTGGATACCTTAACATTAAACATTTGATTTCCTCACTATGAGTAGGGTTTAGTTTTAGCATTAGGTGACTCATTGAGTTAATCGATGGCATATTGTACTTAATCAATTTATTACTTTTTTGTGGGCCATCAGTGTTAGTACCTTTATTGTTGTAATAAATATTGTGAAATTTTTGCCCTTGTGTCTTTCTGGTTTTCCTCGTTCCTACTGATTTGAGTTTTTGTCACTGGATTTGTGAATAAGATAAAAGAACCCGTTATGGCTTCCTTCTAGAGGGAGTTCGTAACACCCCGATAATATCCAAGCTCCCACTAGACATCAGAAAGACTGACGATATTAAGGCTTCCACGAGGCTTTCTTCTTCTCAGAGTGCTTTGATAATGTGGACTTGACATTGAACGAACAATATGCGGCGTGAAATGCTGAATGTCTTGGAATGTATATGATAATATTAAAGTGAAGGTCCTGTAGAGAGTGGGGATCCCCTGCTTTATCGAACCAGATAAGCAGTCTTTGAATCAAGTAAAAGTAAAATAAACTCTGCTCCATGTATTGATACGTGTATTCAAAGATCTAATATGAGACTGATCCTAAATCTTTTTCATATCATAATATGTTTTTGTCATATATAATATTTCAAACGATAAAATTTTTCAAGGGTATGTAGAAATTTGATGTTAGTCTAGTGGCAAGAGATAACAAATTAGTGTTATGAGAGATTCTAATCTAAGAAAAGTGGAAACTTGAATGCTGGGATTAATGTAAGTTTATCATGATTTTTTATTATGACAGCAAAAAGAAACATGTCTGAAAAATGGGGATTGTTTAATCGCTTGCAAAATAGGTTAAACGGCTCATACATAGAAGCAAATGAAGATAGTGCAAACTTTGGAAAATTACCTCAATAAAGACTACGACTGAGAGCTTGAAAAGGGAAATTTATGAAGGGGGGCGGGGGTGGTTGAGCAACAATTAAAGATAAGATTGATAGTGAAGAATTTCACCTAATTTCCCCCCCCCCCCCCAAAAAAAAAAGAGTAATAGAAAATAACTCAAAATAACCGCATAATAGTAACATCATATACCCAGAGGAACAAATATCAAGATATCCATATGCTATTCCACATATTGCA
This sequence comes from Palaemon carinicauda, assembly GCF_036898095.1. Taxonomy (NCBI): domain Eukaryota; kingdom Metazoa; phylum Arthropoda; class Malacostraca; order Decapoda; family Palaemonidae; genus Palaemon; species Palaemon carinicauda. The sequence goes on along the minus strand of NC_090728.1, from coordinate 14,825,938 downwards.
AAAGGTTTTATGAATATCTCTATGGAAAAGTTGATGCTGATTCTAATTTACAGATGTTTTTAGAACTGTCGTGATGAATTGAATGAAGATGATTGTGCAGTATAAAGTGCTTATGTATATGAAAGGTGATTGATTATTAGTTGTAATTAGGAGTAAATATTAGTGAGGCAGCAGGAATATGGTCTGCCTGTTGAGTTTGATAATAAATTTTGGTCTATTATAATATCTGAAGTGTTTATGCATGTTAAGAATTTTCTTGATTGTAGGCTTTTAACAGCATCACAAAACATTTGATCGATAAAACTACTATCTTTAATTACTGAATTTTTTTTTCCTTGTTTCCTTCCCACAGACTATTATCCCTTTTGGAGCTCCTACGTTCATAGCATGCTGCTTTTCCAACTAGGGTTGTAGCTTAGAAAGTAATAATAATAATAATAATAATAATAATAATAATAATAATAATAATAATAATAATAATAATAATAATTTTGAAAGCCGTATATGAATCAGTGTTATTCAAGTAACCCTTTTCCTATTGAGAGATCTATAAGACAAGGATATCTCCTTTCCACGCTATTGTATGTTATTTTTCAAGATCCATTGTATTTAAAAACTGAGCAAAATATAAACTTTATGTCATCCACTTTGACAATGGAATTAAAGTATTCATATAAGTATATGCTGATGATACAATATTTTTATTGCTTCTTCGCCCAAGGGGTTAACTACATACATACATATACCAAAGGCACTTCCCCCAATTTTGGGGGTAGCCGACATCAACAATGAAACAAAACAAAAAAGGGGACCTCTACTCTCTACGTTCTTTCAGCCTAACCAGGGACTCAGCCGAGTTCAGCTGGTACTGCTAGGGTGCCACAGCCCAACCTCCCACATTATCCACCACAGATGAAGCTTCATAATGCTGAATCCCCTACTGCTGCTACCTCTGCGGTCATCTAAGGCACCGGAGGAAGCAGCAGGGCCTACCGGAACTGCGTCACAATCGCTCGCCATTCATTCCTATTTCTAGCACGCTCTCTTGCCTCTCTCACATCTATCCTTCTATCACCCAGAGCTTTTTTCACACCATCCATCCACCCAAACCTTGGCCTTCCTCTTGCACTTCTCCCATCAACTCTTGCATTCATCCCCTTCTTTAGCAGACAGCCATTTTCCATTCTCTCAACATGGCCAAACCACCTCAACACATTCATATCCACTCTAGCCGCTAACTCATTTCTTACACCCGTTCTCACCCTCACCACTTCGTTCCTAAACCTATCTACTCGAGATACACCAGCCATACTCCTTAGACACTTCATCTCAAACACATTCAATTTCTGTCTCTCCATCACTTTCATTCCCCACAACTCCGATCCATACATCACAGTTGGTACAACCACTTTCTCATATAGAACTCTCTTTACATTCATGCCCAACCCTCTATTTTTTACTACTCCTTAACTGCCCCCAACACTTTGCAACCTTCATTCACTCTGCAACCTTCATTCACTCTCTGACGTACATCTACTTCCACTCCACCATTTGCTGCAACAACAGACCCCAATTACTTAAACTGATCCACCTCCTCAAGCAACTCTCCATTCAACAGGACATTCAACCTTGCCCCACCTTCCCTTCTCGTACATCTCATAACCTTACTCTTACCCACATTAACTCTCAACTTCCTTCTCTCACACACCCTTCCAAATTCTGTCACTAGTCGGTCAAGCTTCTCTTCTGTGTCTGCTACCAGTACCATATCATCCGCAAACAACAACTGATTTACCTCCAATTCATGATCATTCTCGCCTACCAGTTTTAATCCTCGTCCAAGCACTCGAGCATTCACCTCTCTCACCACTCCATCAACATACAAGTTAAACAACCACGGCGACATCACACATCCCTGTCTCAGCCCCACTCTCACCGGAAACCAATTGATCACTTCATTTCCTATTCTAACACATGCTTTACTACCTTTGTAGAAACTTTTCACTGCTTGCAACAACCTTCCACCAACTCCATATAACCTCATCACATTCCACATTGCTTTCCTTTCAACTCTATCATATGCTTTCTCCAGATCCATAAACGCATCATACACCTCCTTACCTTTTGCTAAATATTTCTTGAATATCTGCCTTATTGTAAAAATCTAATTCATACAACCCTTACCTTTTCTAAAACCACCCTGTACTTCCAAGATTGCATTCTCTGTTTTATCCTTAATCCTATTAATCATTACTCTACCATACACTATTCCAACCACACTCAACAAACTAATACCTCTTGAATTACAACACTCATGCACATCTCCCTTACCCTTATATAGTGGTACAATACATGCACAAACCCAATCAACTGGTACCACTGACAACACAAAACACATATTAAACAATCTCACCAACCATTCAAGTACAGTCACACCCCCTTCCTTCAACATCTCAGCTTTCACTCCATCCATACCAGATGTTTTTCCTACTCTCGTTTCATCTAGTGCTCTCCTCACTTCCTCTATTGTAATCTCTCTCTCATTTTCATCTCCCATCACTGGCACCTCAACACCTGGAACAGCAATTATATCTGCCTCCCTATCATCCTCAACATTCAACAAACTTTCAAAATATTCCGCCCACCTTTTCCTTTCCTCCTCTCCTTTTAACAACCTTCCATTTCCATCTTTCACTGTCTCTTCAATTCTTGCGCCAGCCTTCCTTACTCTCTTCACTTCTTTCCAAAACTTCTTTTTATTCTCTTCATATGACTGACCCAGTCCCTGACCCCACCTCAGGTCAACTGCCCTTATTGCCTCACGTACCTTGCGCTTTACTTCCACCTTTTTCTCTCTATATTTTTCATACTTCTCTATACTATTACTCTGCAGCCACTCTTCAAAAGCCCTCTTTTTCTCTTCCACTTTTACCTTCACTCCTTCATTCCAACATTCACTGCCCTTCCTCATGCTGCCTCCAACAACCTTCTTGCCACATACATCACTTGCAATCCCAACAAAATTTTCTTTTGCTAACTTCCACTCCTCCTCTAAATTACCAGTTTCTCATACTCTTACCTCGTCATATGCCATTTTCAACCTTTCCTGATATTTACTTTTTACCCCCCGGTTTTATTAGCTCTTCAACCCTCACTAGCTCCCTTTTACATCCACCTACTCTATTCCCCGACTCTTTTGCTACAACTAATTTTCCTTCCACCAAAAAATTATCAGACATACCGTTAGCCATACCCCTAAACACGTGCACGTCTTTCAATCTTCCAAACATTCTTTTAGTTATCAACACATAATCCATTAATGCCCTTTCTACTACTCTTCCATTTGCCACTCTTACACATGTATACTTATTTTTATCTTTCTTTTTAAAAAAGCTAGCATTTATTACCATCTCTTGTTCAACACACATATTTACCAGTCTCTCACCAATCTCATTTTCACCTGGTACGCCATACTTCCCAATGACACCTTCTACCTCTCCAGCGCCCACTCTAGCATTTAAGTCACCCATGACAACTACATAATTCCTTCTACCCAGTCCTTCTACACACCTAGTTAATTCATTCCAGAACTCATTCCGCTCTTCTTCACTTTTCTCACTACCTGGCCCATACGCACTGACAAACGCCCAACATTCCCTACCCAACCTAACCCTTACCCACATTAACCTAGATGATATCTCCTTCCATTCCACTACTTTACCTGTCATCCATTCACTCAGCAATAAAGCCACACCCTCTCTCGCTCTTCCCCTTTCAATCCCAGACACTCTACCAGACATTTCACCAAACATCACTTCACCCTATCCTTTCATCTTTGTCTCACACAAGGCCAATACATCCATCCTTCTACTTCTAAACATACTTCCAATCTCACATCTTTTACTCTCTATCGTACTACATCCACGCACATTCAAACACCCCAAAACTAGAGTGCGGGGAGCAGTCACTCTCCCACCAGCTCCATCTCTTTGATGATGTCTCACAGGATTTTTCATACAGGAGAAAAATCCTGTGCAAGGGGTTAACTACTGTCCTGTAATTGTTCAGTGCCTAATTTCCTCTTGGTATGGATAGAAGAGACTCTTCAACTATGGTAAGCAGCTCTTCTCGGAGAAGGACACTCCTAAATCAAACCACTGTTCTCTAGTCTTGGGTAGTGCCATAGCCTCTGTACCATGGTCTTCCACTGTCTTGGGTTAGAGTTCTCTTGGTTGAGGGTACACTTGGGCACACTTCTCTCTAGTTTTTCTTCCTCTTGTTCTGTTAAAGTTTTTATGGAAAATATTTATTTTAATGTTGTTACTATACTTGAAATATTTTATTTTTCTTCCTTTCCTTTCCTCACTGGGCTATTTTCCCTGTTGGAGCCCTTGGGCTTATAGCATTCTGCTTTTCCAACTAGGGTTGTAACTTGGCATTTAACAATAATAATAATAATGATAATAATAATAATAATAATAATAATAATAATAATAATAATAATAATAATAATAATAATTCTGAGTACTCATTAGTAAAAGTCTTGATGAAATATCTAAGTTCGAAATTGCAACAGGTGCCAAACTGAATAAAGTTGGAAATAACATTACTGGAATAGATAATTGTATTGAGAAAATAGAGATCGAACTGGAAATACTATATATTTGTTAAAGTGAATCAGACACGAAACCTGCGGGGAAAAAATTGGTGTCGTTGGTAATCTTGAGAGAAAAATAGACATATGATAAAAATACTCTATAGATTTTTTATTTTATTCTTGCTGCTATTAAAAGTTTTTGAATCTCTCT
>NC_090728.1:14803630-14811130 GCF_036898095.1 Palaemon carinicauda | reverse complement strand
TATAGAATATTATATGTTTGGTTTTCAGTCAGGAGCCATAGTATAATAATTTTTAGTGTCCACATCAGGGAGCCATAATCATATAATACTTTTTTGTGCCCAGACCCTTTGGATAGAGCGAGTCTGTTTTAAATATTGTTGATAACAGGGCCGTGTTTAAATTAAATGTTTTTGAATAGTATAGTGTTTATAGGAATTTGAGTATTTTTAGTATGCTATTTTTTGGAGAGGCATTAATTATCGTAAAATTACAAGATAGCGCAGTTTGATATCCATCAGTTTTTGAATAACCAAAGTGTTCAGGAATTGTAAGAAGCTAATGTAACTAAAGCTCAGTGGCTCTCTCTTAATGGCATGTGGCGGCCATGCAATGAGTGAGAGGATTAAGGCCCAAATCAAGTGTCTTGTTTTAGTAGCATTGATAAACTCAGGAAAGTTGTCGGAAGAGAATATTGTGGCAGCTTGTTAACTGTTGGAGGAAACTGAGGAAGAATTTTTAGCAAAGCAAAGACCGGTTGACACTCAAACTAAAAGCAAGAAGGCATATAAGGATGTAGAGGATGAGATTCGACGAATGGCTGTGGAGGAGAATTTGATCAAGTTGATGATGATGGCAAAGGAGAAGGAAATGGAAGTATAAAAACGAGAAGAAGCCCAAGGGATCACAAGACATACAACGTTAATGAGAGCAAGGCGAGAAGAAGAGAAAGAAGAAAGATGACGTGTGAAAGAGATGTAAGTGAGGTAAATTGCTGGATGAGAAGAAAGAGAAGGAAGACGCGAAGAAGAGAGAGAAGAAAAACGACGTACGAGAGATGTAAGCACGGAAAATCGCAAGACAGGAAGAAAAAGACAGAAGACAGGAAGAAAAAGAGATAGAAGAAGCGAGGTAAGAGCCGGGATTAGAGCTCTTGCACGCCCGTGCTCAGTTGACAACTGAAACCTAGATGACCTCAGCTAAGTGGGATCCCATGTTTAGTGTGTCGTAATCCCAGAGGTTAATTCTAAGGTTCACAAAAGAGTCTTCAGATAAGTTCCTCGATCATTTTGAAACGGTCACAGCAACGATGAGATGGCCAGAAGATAAATGGTCTTTGTTATTGTAGAGTGTACTCTTTGGGAAGGGCAGCAGTGCTTACTTATCCTTATCTCTGGACCAGACGATGCAGTATCAAGAAGTGAAGATGAGCGTGCTTCTATTGTATCAGACGACCCCTGAATATTATAATGAAAGGTTCTGAAGTTTGAGAAAGGACGAGAAAATTACTTTCCTGAATTATTCTTATAAGGTACGACGATGTTTTAAGTGATGGACAGAGGCTGCTAACGTAAATAAGAAGGCTGATTTAGAAGAATTGGTGATACCAGAGCACTATCTACGAGAAATTTCCGAACACATTCCAACGTACTTCAGAGAGAAAGGGATGAAGAAACTTGATAAAGCTGCTAGGCAAAGTGAATATTATAATACTATCAGTCGTAAACCATTATCAGGCAAGAAATTTCAACCATCATTCTGACCAAGTGTTAAGTATTGGCCGAACCGTAGAAACCAGTTTGAAAATAACTACCGGAACTAGTTAAAAAGTTACAACGGAAGTAGCACTGGTACTCTCCCTGAGCAGAAAGTGATAGTACCACAGCAACAAACATTGGATCATACTCCTTCAAGTATCATGAAAGATGTTCAGAAGGTTGATATTGTCTGTTTTAAGTGTGGCAAGAGAGGCCATATCAGTAAATAAAGTTGATCAAACCAACTGAAAGCAGTCGCACAAGTGATTAAGGATATTTTGACTTCAAAGAATGTAAAGACTAAGAAACAACCACGAAAGGACGGAGGGAAAAATAAACCAGCTAACGTTTACTCGACAAACAGGACAAACTCAAACAGTGTTGATACCTTTAAGGCTACTGTCTGCTATGCCATGAATTTTTTTTCTAATTATTCACAATACACAATTTCTCTATATGTTTTAGATGTATATAATACCTTCATCATATAGAAAATTCAAGTCATGTCATCAAAAACTATTTGATTTATTAGCAAAAATCATGATTAAAAAAAATATCTTAGGTAAATTTCTCTCAACTAATATGACAGCAATTGTATAAAAAAAAATTACCATTCAAACTTTCTAAATAAAATAATTCTGTGTGACAGATTTTTTATTTTCCTTTTTCTTTTTTTTATCATCTTTTTTTCTTCGTCTTGATGTAAAATAATCATGAAAAAAATATAAAAGGTAAAATAAAGTTTCTGTTACACAAAAGTGTATGATGTATTTTTTTCTTTTCAATTATATCCTTCTCTCTAAAATCAAACAATAAATGAGTGAGAAAAATGTACCCAAGTGTGAATAAGTATGTTTTTGATTAATGAGCTTCCAAAGATTTGCTATGAATTTTATCCTTATTTTTTAATAAAGATATCAAAATTATGATAGCCTTACTTTGTACTTCTATTGTTTATTCTTACACGAAGGCTTCAAAAACGAGGTATTTAAGCCCTAAGTTTGACAACACACTTGGCGTAAGGGTGTCATGAGTTGAGAGCAGCCTCTCATTATTGCCAGAGTTTTAGTGGTTATGTTCCAGCTTTGTACACTTCTTCATATTTCCCTCTCTTCTTGGTTCTTTTTTGTTGCTACCCGGTTACTTTTTGTTCTTTCTAGGACCTTAAATAACATTGTCCTTTTTATAAAGTTCACAAGGATGTTGTGAAAAAACAATGTACATACAAACTGAAAGTAAACAAAAAGAGGTTTACAAGTAAACAAATATAGGTGAAAAAATTGCTATATATATGAAAAAATAAATACTCAAAGATGAATCTGTCAAACTCAATCATGCAGATTACGCAGTCAGAAAGACATCATCATTTAAAACAGCTATATCTTCTTTATTTGTAAAAAATAATTAGCCGAAGCTTCTGGAGAGCATGTACAATACATTTTTGCATACATAGAAACAATAAAACGATATTCGACTTTTTAAAGTTGTTATGTCAAACACCATAGGGGACGGTCCACTTAAACCAAATATTTATGAAGGTATGTTAGCAGCAATAGACGGGAGTGAGCGAACCCATGTCAGGATATTGCGAGATACAAGCTGTAACCAAACTGTGGTGGTACAAGGAGTATATATGTTGGTGGAACAGTCTCTCACAGGGGACTCAGTTATTTTGATCGGAACAAGAAGTGAGGAGGTCCTCCCTATTTTGCTTTAAATTAGTCATGTGAGTTGGTGACAGGTAATTTTGATTTATTCGGAAAAGGATTCATTGGCAATTGAAGGACTAGACGTTCTGCTGGGTAATGAGGTTGGTGGAGTGCCATTCGTGCCTTGTCCTATTGTATCGGAGAAATCATTGAAGTTTAGTCCTACGAATGAACTCAAGAAGGACTACCTGTATTTGTGTCCTAGTTGTGTGACGACTAGGAGTATGAAGAAGAAAATGGCTGCTGAAAAAGATGAAAAATAAATCGAAAGGAGCAATGAACTTGAAGGATTTGTTTTCCGAAGAGGCGGATTCGCTTGATGGTATGAAAGAAGAGAAATCCTGAGTAGGCCTGAGCAAAGAGGAACAACAGACGAGCGGACAAGAGGATATAGAAGAAATGGACTTCGAAGAAATAGAAGATTCAATGTTGGAAGTGGGACAAGTGAGTAGGAAAAGACATAAGATTACAACGAAATGATACAACATTAACATAGTTATTGTACCATGTGGTAGATGAAACGGAGGCACAGCTGTCTCCGACCTGTTATTATCTTAAGGATAGGTTGCTTATGAGAAAGCATAGACCCACTGATATCCCTGGGGGGTACGTTGACAGATATCAATTCCCGCACCGTTGAGAAGGCAGGTGATCGCCTTCGCGCACTAGACGGGATATATGGGGATAAGGAAGACGACAGAAAAGATAATGAAACACTTTTTCTGGCCTGGCATGCATAAGGACGTGAGCCAGTTTAGCTGTGCATGTCACATATGTCAAATGGCTGGAAAGCCGAATGAGTGCATAAAGAAAGCTCCTATACACCCGATAGAAGTACAAGGAAAACCTTTCAGCAAGCTAATGATTGACATAGATGGACCTTTACCAAAGACAAAAAAAGGTTCCAAATATATGTTAACCTTGATGTGTCCAGTGACAATATACCCAGAAGCCCTACCCATTAGGAACATCAGTGCCAAGATAATTTCCGAGAAGTTACTCGACTTTTTCACTTGGTGTACCGGAAATCATTCAATGTGACCGAGGAACGAATTCCACGTCCAAATTATTTCAGGACATAATGAAACAGTTGGATGTAAAACAACAATCAACTGCTTCTCATCCGGAGACCCAAGGTGCATTAGACAGGTTTCATTAAATGATAAAAAGTATGTTAACGAAATTCTGCAATGAAATGTGGAATGAATGGGACATCAGACTACCGCTGATGTTATTCGAGGTACGTAATCCTTATCAAGAAAGCATGGTATGTAGCTTGAATAAAATGGTATTTAGGCGAGAAGTACAAGGAGCAATTAAGATGTTAGCAGAAAAATTGAAGGATTGAGAGGAAAAGGATGGAGAATATGTCAAGAATTTGAGGAAAATTACTGACGAGATAAGGCAATTTTCTCTAGTAAACCTCAAGATGAGGCCAGAAAATATGAAGAAAAGGTTCGATATGATAATTACTTTTTGTTCTTTCTAGGACCTTAGATAACATTGTCCTTTTTATAAAGTACACAAGGATGTTGTGAAAAAACAATGTACATACAAACTGAAAGTAAACAACAGGTATCAGTTTTCCTGACGATAAGGATATTCCCACTCACCAACATGGTTCAAGGATCCTTCAAAATTTTGGAGAAGATCAGTGACCTGACCTACGTTCTAAAAACTCCAGGAGGAAGGAAAAATCAAAAGAAAGTAAACGTTAACCTACTGAAACCCTAAGTGAGCAAAAACGATACCGAAGCTTCACAAGTATGTATGGCGCAAATCATACCATCCATGGAAGACGACGATGAGTATGAGGTAGGGGCAGTGAGCAAAGGGAATAATTTGTGTATGATTCAGAATTTTGGAGAGAAATTAACTCATTTGGACCAGGAGCAACAAATATTTAGAAATTTTCCTGAAATTGCCTCGGACGTCCCAAAACAAACTAACCTGACAAAACATGAGATGCACCTCAAAATAACGGATCCACCATTTAAACAACGAGCCTATCGACTATCGCTGTATCATCCAAAAGTTATGAGAACAGAAGTGGACTTTTTGTTACGAAATGGATTAGCCAAACAAAGTTTTATCCCTTGGAGTTTTCCATGCTTGCTCGTGAGAAAACCGGATGGAATTTTTTGGATTTTTACGGACTACCGAAGGCTAAACTCGATCAGGGTGGCTAATAATTATACATTGCCTCTCATCAATCAACTACTCAACAATATTGGACAACCGAGGTTCATCTCCAGGATCGATTTGTTAAAAGGTTGTTATTAAACTCCCTAGCACAACACAAAATTTTTATTAGCTTTTGTAGCCCCGTTTGGATTATATCAATACAACGCTACTTTTCACCATGGGATGGATAGCCTTCTAATATCGATAGAAGGAGTAGGCGTATATCTCAATGATATTGTGGTATAATCATCGACCTGGGAAGAACATCTTCGAATCCCGAAGAAGGTATTTCCAATGCTGCTTGGAACATACCTGACAATTAATCTGGAGAAGAGTGAATTTGAAAAGGTAACAGTTCGGTACTTGGGAATTGAAGTAAGAAGAGGAGGAATCGCCACAGTAGCTACTAATGTCTATGGAATAAAGATGTCCTAACCCCCCACAACAAGGAAGCAGTTACAACGCTTTTCTCCACCGAAGTTTTTGCCAGAACTTTTTGGCTTTAGTTGCTCCCTTGATAGATTTGACTAGCACCATGAAAAAATTTTTATTGACCAGTGAGTTCTAGGATTCCTTTGACTGGATAAAGGTCATATTAACTTCGATATCGATACTGCAAGCCCATGATTTTCTACAAGAAATCCCTTATCCAATGGGATGCGTCGGATAACGGGATTGGACCTGTCTTTATCCAAGAGGATGAGGAAGGAAATGTTCATCCTGTTGGTTTTTTGTCATCGAGGCTAAACAAGAATCAGAGAGCCCACTCAACAATTGAATAGGAACTACTAGCATTAGTCACAGTGATAAAAAAGTTTGAGGTCTATGTGAATCGACCACAAAATGAAGAGATTACATTATATTCCGATCATAATCCTTTAAGTTTTGTGAAGAAGATGAAAAATAATAATCAAAGTTTAACTAGGTGGTTATTATATTTGCAACTGTATTGTATTAATGTAAAACATATAAGAGTAGTATTAATGATTTTATTTATATTTTATTTTTGCATTCAAGATATGATAGCCAGTCCATAAAATGGGCTCCTCTCCCTTAGAAGTATGTAATTTGTATAAATTATGTAAGACTTTCTTTGTGAAATTCTTTATTTTCTTTATTCAAGTTAGTTCATGTATATATATATTATTTTTTAAGAATTAACTATTTATTTTGCGTATGTAATCTATTTGAGAGTATTTTGAGATTCGTGCGAGATATGAACAAGGGCTTAAATAATGTTCTTTCATATTGCACCATGTTAGAGAGAGAATGCACAGCAACATTTGCTTTGGAAAATTCTGTACCACATGCTTTAGAAACGTTGTTAATGCCAGCTTTTAGGATGTTATCTTTCTTTTTTTTTGGTGGGGTGGGGGGTGGGACAAAGGGTGGGCAGAGCTAGCTGACTGAGAGAGCCGTCTGGGGTGGCGTGAGTACAGCGTTTTGGAGATCGATACTTGGCAACTTTAATGCCTTGCTCGACTCCCACGCTTCCTAAATCTTTTAGAATATTCTGGAAGTATCAGTTAGGTTTATATGAAAGAGGGACACCAAGGTTAGGGACTCAGATAGAGATTACTAGCCTTAGGATTTTCATCCCCTTACCTCTCTCACTCTCGCACGCAACCCAGTGTATTGTTTTTGAAAGTGTTCAGAACATTTAGTGTATACTCTCCTAAGTGACTCTGTATCCCCCAAAAAATCGTGTGTGGAAAAAAATATGTAAGATAAAACAGTGATTTGGAATTCATTGTATTAAGGTGAGTGTTGGCTTTGTATAAAGTTTTAATTTTTTTATTGGCCCTGTAGGAATATCAGAGATTTTATTGTTGTCTGGTTATCTATTTTTCTTCAAGTGTCCAACTTGAATATTGTATTATTCAGATTTAATTTCAAGCTTTTTTTTAATTTACATTGTGTTATTTTTATTCTTAGTCTAAGGTTTATTCAGATATAATAGTTCAAGTCGAATTAATATACAATATTCAGATCGTATGAATTTTGTCTCAATCTAAGTCTTGCTCAATCTTAATTTTTTTTTTTTGGGAGTGACTTATTTGGTTATGTAAATTCTTTCAAAGTGTTGTAATCT
>NC_090728.1:14766130-14798630 GCF_036898095.1 Palaemon carinicauda | reverse complement strand
TGAAAAGTAATGGGTCTAGACCACTACGCTGTGGAACACTGGATATCACATTCCTATTCTCACTATGGTGCCCATGAACAACAACTCTTTGAGATCTATTACTTAAAAAATCAATAATAATGCTAAGAAACGACCCACCCACTCCCAACTGTTTGAGTTTGAAAATAAGAGCTTCATAATGAACACAGTCAAAGGCAGCACTAAAATCAAGGCCAATCATACGACCTTCCTGACGACAATCAAGTGATTTCTGTACAGCATTGGAGATTGTAAGAAGGGCATCAAATGCTCCAAGGCCTTTACAAAGACCAAATTGCAAAATAGGGGATAGAAGATTACCTTCAGCAAACCTATTAAGACGTTTTGCCAGAAGACGTTCAAAACCTTTAGATAATATGGGAGTTATGGAAATTGGGTGGTAATCAGTGGGACTAGAGCTACCACAAACACTTTTACATAGAGGAGTAACATTACCAGTTCTCCAACAAGTGCTGAAAGCTCCTCTTCTTGCTAAATTGTGCAAAATAACAGATAACTTTGGAGCTAAGAAATCTACTGTCTTTATAAAAGACAAAGGAAACATATCATTTGGGTCTACACCTCCATAAGCATCAAGGTCCATCAACAGAGCTTCAATTTCACGAGATCGAAAAGTTAAACTAGTTAGTTTAGCCTCAGGAAAACAGGAATGAGGAAGTTCAAGTTTTTCATTATTCTGTTTACTGTCAAAAACATAAGCCAATAGGTTGCCTTTTCCTTTGGACAGTGAGTGACTGAGCCATCTGGTTTAAGTAAAGTAGGAAATGTTGCATCAACACCAAAGAGTGCAGATTTAAGGGTAGACCACCATTTATGTTCCTGAGTTGTACCAGAAAAGGTTTCTTTTATGGTTAAATTGTACTCCTTTTCAGTTGAGGCATAAACTCTCTGAGCAAAAGCTCGAAGCTGAGCATAATTATTCCAGGTGAAATCTAATCTGTTACTGTTCCAAAGAGGATAGGCCTCCTGCTTCTCCAAATAAGCATGTCTACAATTATCATTGAACCACGGTTTGTCCTTCACTCGGTACCTTAGCATACGAGAAGGGATATGCCTATCAATTATGTTGACTAGATTCTCATTCAAAGGGACAACAGGATCTACAATACTATATAATTTTGACCAATTCGAGCACAAGAGATCAGGCAAAATTTCATTCCAGTCTGCTTGGGATTTCATATAAATATTAAAAGAGTATGATACATCAGGGACAGGGTGCTCAGTCTTCACTACAAATAAAATGAAGGCATGACCAGATGTCCCCACTGGAGAACCAACCTAACTAGTTATAACGCCACAGGAGTCAGTGTATACGAGGTCCAAGCACTTACTAGACTTGTGAGTAGCTTCATTTATGATTTGCTCACAGCCTGATTCAGAAGCATAGTCTAAATGTCTTAAGTCGTGGTGATCGGTAGGAGAGATAGAACTTAACCACTCCCTATGGTGAGCATTAAACTCACCAACAAAGACAAAAAAAAGCCTTTCTATCATCTTCTTGTATCTTAGCCGTAATGGTAAGAAGAAAATCGAGATGTGGAGATGTGAAAGTAATGAGTTTGAAGAAAGTCAGGAGAACAAACACACCAAAAATTGTCCATAGAGAAATCAGTCTGCTGAAAAAATCAGGTAAACATAAAAGATAAATATTATTGTTAACAGATAAATGATAATGCAATAAAACTTTTTCGTGGTAACAATCTAATTCCACACTAGTGTTTGGAATCGAAATCTAAAACCAAGTCGACCAAAATATATCAAACATGTTCGAAAGTTTTGAAAAAATTTGATTAGATAATGAATTTTGTATTAAAGTGTGACTTCATTAATCTCCAGTCATATATACTTAGGCTGACCAGGTCAGTAAATTTTTAGAGTTTCCGATAGGAAACGAGTATTTTTGTACCGGTCTAAACCTTTAAACACACAACTATCATTTGGCCGCATGAAAGATCTTTCCTACCGCCCCCCAAACACCAACCCCACTCCCCTGACCGGTTCTGCTCACACTGTATATACTAGGCGTGCCTGTCAACTATGTGCAATGTCATTCGTGATACTGAACATGGGCACATAAACATTTTTATCTAAAACCAATCATAATATTTATTTCTACTCTCAATATCTCCAAACCATGATTTTGATTTCAAAATAAAACAATTATCAATGATTTACAAAAATAGAATTCAAGAGACTCGATACTACCTTTATTCTAGACTACGTTTGCATACCTAAAAATAGGACATACTCTGTCTCTCAATAAAGGTGCTACTACTTTTTTTTCACGTTATCCACATCCTGAAGAAGATTATTAGAAATCATCATTATTTTTAATGCAAAATTGTTCTTCTAATTCTTTTTGGCTTGTGGTTATCCTCTCTTCCTCAAACAGCTACAATAAATTCACTCTGGTTTACTTTAGAAATACTGTATTAGTTGAACAGAATCATTCTGATATGATTTTATTGATAAAGAATACCCAAAATATAAACAATTCTTGATATATAAAATTAATTAACATAATATTCTTTACCCAGCTGCCCAAATACACACACACACACACACACAGAGAGAGAGAGAGAGAGAGAGAGAGAGAGAGAGAGAGAGAGAGAGAGAGAGAGAGAGAGAAAGCAGACCTGGTATAATTGGTAAGATTATTAATCATCAGGAATAAGAAAGATTTTTTGAATTCGTGGTATAGTGTCCAGTCATTAGCAAAAGTAATAAAGGAATAGTGATATTTAAAAAGGAAGGGTAAATATACCATTGTCTTTTTTCCCTTTTGGTCATAAGCATATTTTCAGACTTTTTTTTCCTTTTTTTTTATTAAAAACATCTGTTTTCAATGACATCACTTACTTTACATATAATTTTTGTTTTCAATTCTATTTCTGAATTATGGACAGCCACTGATGAACCCATAAGAAATAATGCTTTAAGATCGGCTATTCTGTTAGGTCAATTTTGGGAAAAAGAAGAATTATGGATCACAAACAGGAAATTTTTTGGTGATAACAGTAGAAACACGCGAAGAAATAGAGTGCAACCCCTTCACTCAAAGTATACTAGCAATAGCCGAGCACTGTTCATGGGACGTCAAACCTTTCTTAGCCCCACACTGACCTGACCTTTATTTGAGACGGCTTTGCTTTGACGCCATTGTCTTCTGATTTCTTACAACCAGCAAGATGTCAAGCTAGAAGGTCTTAAAAGGCATGGGCTTCTAGTTTGAGGCCTCCCACTCTCTCTTTCACAACAGCGAGGTATTGAAAAAGTATAAATCTAGGATGTAAGCAAAAGTTTTCTATACAACCATTTGGCCCGCATACGAGTCTTGTAGAAGTGGGTTAGCATATTTGATTTGTTGATTTTGTACTCCTTGATAACTTTAAGACAGGTAACCTCTAATTTCTTCTCCTACTCCTCATTGGAATGCCAGACTGACTTCATTTGGGACCATCCCTGAATGAGACAAAAGGACACTAACAACAATTATCATTTCACAAGGTGAAAAACCCTTCAGAACAATAGGCCCTATGTCTCCTTTTATATATAGCTCTAATATCCATTTCTTTGACAGAGGTGAGAGGAGGATACCCAATCTTAACTCCTTGTAGTGTATTCACATCTACAATGATAATGGTCCTTGGTGTGTTCAACGAGGATAATACTGGTGAGTAGTTGTCTGCCCAGATGGCATACTAGTATGGCTTCTTCAGGGTCTTGAAAAAGGATGGTTACCACCTTGTTGCTGACCTGCAGGGCATATTTCTTATCTGAAAGACTTGAGGGGAGACTGGAGTAAGCATTATTTTTCTGGAAGACGAGGATGTTGTTAATGAGTCAATCAATACTGGATCTGGAGAACAGACTGTACCCCAACTTGTCAGGCTGTCTTAGAGTGTACTGTCATATGGATCCAGCTATGGTCCTCCTGTAGCCCACCATGACCTCATACACCAACTCTTGCAGCGTTTCAAACACTAATTAACCTGGAAGAATTGTTCAATGGTGGTCCAGTCATTTTCATTGTTATTGGACGATGTTACATTTGACACCTACTATATCCTGGTCCATTGTAAGCAGTTAATTGCATACATTAAGCGTAAGTGTGAAGCAAATAAACACCATCATTTTTGGGATGTCATCGAAAAAGATTTTGGCTTATGTGTTTCTAAATTGCATAAAGTTTTTTTCTGATAGACAATGTCCTCGACAACAGATAGTCTAAGCATAGCTGCAAAGCACTTGTAGGGGAAACGGGAAATGTGCATATACTTTGTCGTGGTGGATGAAGTCAGGCAGGTCACAGTATCTGATCTCTTGCTCCTTTCCCACCCATTCCTTTGGCTAGGTATCGGTACTCCTGGCCCTCTTTAGTAGACAGGGTATCCAGCTTAGGGAGCTGCTCATGCATTACACGAGTCACAGCACCTATTGGAAACAGGTAAAGTAAATAACTTATATCAAGATAAACATTAAGAAGGTACTATTAAAAATACACACTTCATTAGGTTATAAACGCAATTTACTCCTATAAGCAGGATGGCAATCCCGTGTAGGATATTACTCACACGGACAAAATAGTTTCAGCCATTTCATCTAACAGCAATGTAATTTCAATCAAATTCCCGTGAAAACAATCCTTTACCTATGTCATGTTAGGTTTTCATATACTTCCCGTAATTTATAGGTGTTTATGGTGGCAAAGAGCAAGATCAAATCCTAGAAGTTGTTAGTGCTTGAAGGATTAAGCAGACACCGACTCTTTTCGCTACTATGTGCAAATACTGTGGAGGATTTAATTTTGTTTTATTTTTATTTTTTGTTTTTTGCCAAATCCTGAGAGAGAGAGAGAGAGAGAGAGAGAGAGAGAGAGAGAGAGAGAGAGAGAGAGAGAGAGAGAGAGAGAGAGAGAGAGAGGTAGTTAGCGAATGATTGTTTGTAGTTGGAAAGACTGTTGGTACAAATGAGATTGTTTGTTTATTTTTTAGTTAGGTTACGACAGTGCTGAATGTCTTGGGTGAATGCTTATTGTGATTGGACTGCTGTTCGATTCAGTTGTGTTTGAATGCTGGATTTTACCTTATTTAATCATTTTTCGACCAGCATGGAAGTGTTTTTTATTTTCTAAGTAAGTACAGTTTTGTTTATCTTTGCTTGTAGTGATTGTGAATGATAGGAACAATTTAT
Organism: Palaemon carinicauda; assembly: GCF_036898095.1. Classification (NCBI taxonomy): domain Eukaryota; kingdom Metazoa; phylum Arthropoda; class Malacostraca; order Decapoda; family Palaemonidae; genus Palaemon; species Palaemon carinicauda. Next base: position 14,793,398 of record NC_090728.1, on the reverse strand, counting down.
TATTTATCTTTGATTATAGTGCGATAGTTCAGTTAGTTAGGAGTGTTCATAAGTGTTTTTCTTTTTTATATTGGCAGGCCGTGATTCCTCCTTTGGAGAGACCGAATTTAGAAAGTGGATTTGTTGTTGATGACCTGGCCTGTACGTAATATTGTTTGGACTGCTTATTTGACTGCACAACCGTTGATGACCTGGCCTGTTATTTAAGATTCCGATTGATGATGATGATGATGATGATAATGATGATGATGATGACAACTAATTGACTGTTTAGTTCAATTTCCTGGAACTGAATATAGTTCCGTTTGCCACAGATTGGGGACTGTGAAAAGGACTGATCGGGTTGTGTGCGGAGACAGTTTCCGCATTAATCAATAAACAATTATAAAAATTTTTGGTTGTGGTCGAGATTAGTTTTAAGTTTGTAGGGTTATTTTGGTTTATTTGAACGGTGTTACAGTTATTTGAATGGTTTTTTAGTATTAAGTGATTGTTATAGTAAGTAAGAAATATATAGTTTTAAGGTTATGTTTTGTTTTGTTATTGTCCTTTTGTCCAAGAGTCCCGCTGCTGATAACGTAAGGGGAAAGGTTGTATTGAGGAGACATTGGTCTGTTTAGAGTGATTCAAGGGTGTGGGGGTTGTTTTTGCAACATCCCGCAACATTATTTTGGCGCCCGAACAGGGACTGCCAAGGTGGGATTGAAGCTGGACTCTTAGACAAAGGACTGATAGGATAAGATATTAGATATAAGGTTGATGAAAAATGGAGGAGCAGTTGAGGGTTTTGAAGGAGGAATTGCGGCTGAGTAAGGAGCGTGAGGAGAAATTGTTGCAAGATAATAAGTGGTTAAGGTGTGAGAATGAGGAGATGCATAGGAAACTGAGGGAAATTCAGGGAACTGTAGAGAGAGTGGAAGAGGGTGTTGAGATGAGGATGCGAGAGAATGAAGAACGGACGGAGAAACGAATGGAAGATATGATGGGGCAAGTAATGGGGATGATGAAAACTATAATGGGTGAAAGTGCAGTCGGAGGAGTGTCCTCAGTTTCGGGTAATGGGTTGATAGTGGATGAGAAGGCTAAGGTTAGTGATAATGGGAAAGGAAGTGATAGTGATAGTAATAGTAATAGTGATAGTGAGATTGAAGATAAGGGAATTAGGCATAGTAAGGATGAACACAAATGTAATAGGAAGAATAAGAAAGGTAAAAGTGATGTAAAGAAAGAGAAGAAAAAGTGTCAGGATGATAGCAAGGATGATCGTGAATGGGTGAAAGTGGTAAGTAAGAAAAAGGGTAAGAAGGGAATGGTTAAGGATAGGAATTTAAGTGTGGAAGTGGATTCATTATATTCAAATGAGGAAGAAGGTAACAAGGGAGTAGACAGTGATGATAGCAGTGAGAATGAACGTGATGTGTGTAAGACTGTGTTTATGAGAGAGGTACCTCGGTGTGAAAGGTTCAATGAGCATAGCAGTAGGGATGTATATGATTTTTTCAAGGAGTATGAGAGGTATTGTCAGGATAAGTATGGTGATAGTAAAAGAGTTTGGGCTAGGGAGTTAGGAGAATATTTGACTGGGTATTTGTTGACGATGTATGGAGTGATAATGAGTGTAGGGGACGTTGATTATGAAAGTGTGAAAAAGAGAATAATTGAGCAGGTAAAACGTATGAAAGGGAGTGTTAAGTATAAGCGTAAGAATGATTTTGATGAAGCACGGATGAATGCAGGAGAAGCGATATCGATGTATGTATGTAGGTTGGAAACTTTAGCTAGGAAGAAGTATGGGGATGAAGGTATAAATGAGAATAAGGAGTTAATGAAGAAGTTTTTGGCTACTGTACCCGAGAATGTTGCTGAGTTTGTTAATTTGAAACGGAAGGAGAAAATGAGGTGGACGAAAGAAAGATTGACATGGGATGATATTTTAGAGATAGTTGAGGATTACGAGTTGGATAGGTGTATGAAAGAAAGTAAATCTTTGAGTGTAAGAACTGGAATGGAGGAAAGTGTGCCAGAATTTGTTAGTTTTAGAGATGCTGTTATGAGAGGACCGATGAGGGTAGCTGATAGTGTAGTAGATAGGAGTGTTAGGGCGAGTAATGTGGGAATACCTGTAAGGACAAATGAAGGGTTTAGGCAAGGGAATCAGGTTTGGAGGGATAGGAGTGTTAGTGCGCATCGAGGTATGTCAGATAGTTGTGTCCGTAATGAAAAGTGTTATAGGTGTGGAAAGGAAGGTCATAAGAAGAATGAATGTAGATGGGCTCTAGGTGCTTGTTTTGGATGTGGTGAGGTAGGGCATAGAATTAGTGAGTGCAAGAAAAAGAAAGGGATAAAATGTTATCGGTGTGGTATGACTGGGCACATAGCGAGTGGATGTCGTAGTAATCATATGAATGTAATTTGTGGTAATTATGGTAAGGATGATCATTATGCTAGAATGTGCAAGGAGCACTGAATGTGGTGTAGATGGGCATGTAGCTAGGGTATGTAGGAAGAAGGAATTAAGTCAGCCAGGATGTTCGGGAAACTAGAGTGTAAGAGGGTTCAGCTGGGTGAGTCCTCCTGTGTGTGTGGAAGGAATAGGATCAATGTTTGTGAGAATGGGATGAGTAATTGGTTGGAAATGAGCAAGTATGAACCTAGTATGCATGAGAAATTAGGGCTGAAAAATAAACAATTAATGTTAGTTGAATATAGGAAAAAGAGGTGTTTGAAAGTTTTAAGTGAGGAGAAAGTGCAAGGGAAATTTATAGGTATAGGTAAGAATACGAATAAGTATGACAAGGGTGTAAATGTACAAGTGAGTGTGAAGGATAAATGTATTAATACAGATGAAACGTGGCTGAGTATGAATGATACTTATAGTGTGTGTGGCTTTTCGTTAGATGATGTAAAAGAAAAAATGAATAACGCAAGAATGAGAGACAGGAGAATGATAAGTAGCATGAATGAATCTTTTGCTAAAGTTGAGAATGTTTTTGATGAAATGGATGAACTGTTTACAGAAATGAGTGTAATTATAGGGCCAAACGAGAACGAGGTAGATGGGATTGTACATGATATATTAGATGATAGGGATTTAGATAGGAATAGTGTTAATGTAGCGAATGATTGTGATAAGGAAGAAGTGAATGAGAGAGTATATGGGGGCCCAGTTACTCGGAGTAGAGGTCCCGTTCCCGACTGCGACTGGGTTATGAAAAAAATAATGTAAGTGTTGTGTGAGAAGGATTTGGCAAAGTAAGGGGGGAGGAATGTGGAGGATTTAATTTTGTTTTATTTTTATTTTTTGTTTTTTGCCAAATCCAGAGAGAGAGAGAGAGAGAGAGAGAGAGAGAGAGAGAGAGAGAGAGAGAGAGAGAGTGGTAGTTAGCGAATGATTGTTTGTAGTTGGAAAGACTGTTGGTACAAATGAGATTGTTTGTTTATTTTTTAGTTAGGTTACGACAGTGCTGAATGTCTTGGGTGAATGCTTATTGTGATTGGACTGCTGTTCGATTCAGTTGTGTTTGAATGCTGGATTTTACCTTATTTAATCATTTTTCGACCAGCATGGAAGTGTTTTTTATTTTCTAAGTAAGTACAGTTTTGTTTATCTTTGCTTGTAGTGATTGTGAATGATAGGAACAATTTATTATTTATCTTTGATTATAGTGCGATAGTTCAGTTAGTTAGGAGTGTTCATAAGTGTTTTTCTTTTTTATATTGGCAGGCCGTGATTCCTCCTTTGGAGAGACCGAATTTAGAAAGTGGATTTGTTGTTGATGACCTGGCCTGTACGTAATATTGTTTGGACTGCTTATTTGACTGCACAACCGTTGATGACCTGGCCTGTTATTTAAGATTCCGATTGATGATGATGATGATGATGATAATGATGATGATGATGACAACTAATTGACTGTTTAGTTCAATTCCCTGGAACTGAATATAGTTCCGTTTGCCACAGATTGGGGGCTGTGAAAAGGACTGATCGGGTTGTGTGCGGAGACAGTTTCCGCATTAATCAATAAACAATTATAAAAATTTTTGGTTGTGGTCGAGATTAGTTTTAAGTTTGTAGGGTTATTTTGGTTTATTTGAACGGTGTTACAGTTATTTGAATGGTATTTTAGTATTAAGTGATTGTTATAGTAAGTAAGAAATATATAGTTTTAAGGTTATTTTTTGTTTTGTTATTGTCCTTTTGTCCAAGAGTCCCGCTGCTGATAACGTAAGGGGAAAGGTTGTATTGAGGAGACATTGGTCTGTTTAGAGTGATTCAAGGGTGTGGGGGTTGTTTTTGCAACATCCCGCCACAATACTATCACTCTTTCATTGGCAAAGTAAATACTTAAAGTGTGCTCCTATTAGCTGATTCTTTATGGCGTCATGTACGTCAAACAGGTGGGTTTCATTAGACTCACTGTTTAAAAAAAAAAAAAAAATTCTGTTGAAATATATTGTCCTTCTCCGTATTTCAGTAAAATGTCAAGTGACCTTAGTTTCACCTTACTTGGCTACCATATTTTACGGGTTGGTAACCGTAATATGACTCCTTTACGTCAATATATCCGTTTTTAAAAGCGGTAAAAACACTGGAAGAAATATGGTTAGGCATTTACCGTTTTCTTTTAATGCAAATTTCAACCGTTGCAAGCTCGCTGATTAGTCGATGTAATCTTACAGGATAAGCTACCCACAAAATAGCTTTTTTCTTTTTATTAATGAATTTATACATTCTTCCAATGTCTATTCCAGAATAAGGTTTCTTTCTGAAATCTGCTTTCGCTGTATTGAGAAAGAGGCAGCTAAAGATTTTTCAAATATTTCCGTAACAATATTTTTTTATCGAGTATTCTCAGCAATTAAGTCCCTTTCCAGATTAATGGACATGCAAAATTTCCATCTCCGTCAACATCATATATGAACCAATCTATCTCCCACTCCATTTTCCTTTTTCCTCGTTCGTATTCAAAGCAACTCTATACAATCATCATTATATCTCAACAACAACAACAAATATCAATCGTTCTAACACTCATATCTACACAATTCAGTGATGCAATCAAAATCGAGTTTTTTTTTTCTTCCGGAATGAATGCAAAGCTTCTGATTCTTTCTATTGTTATGGAGTTGTTTGGAAACGCGAAAATTTTGCATATTCTTCTATATCCTATTTTTTCTTTTGAATGTTTTCAAGGAGAATTGTTGTTTTCTTTTAAATATAAAAAAATGCATATATGTTTTATGTGTGATTATACAAATGAATAAATACTTAAATTAATAAGTAATCTAACATTTTCTGATGAATATTTACACTTTCGTTCCACGAAGGTTTCTCTTCAAAAGGCCAGAAATTCTGATGTAATAGCAATTTTGCAATACGTAGATGGGTGAAATATTTCCTCAAACTGTTAAAGATTATTTTAAGTATTAAATGTAAGACTTTATAACTGGAGTAAAAAATATTGTTTTCACCATGATATTGTACCAACCGTGTTTCACACAATTGTACATAATTCCTTTTGTATATATTATGCTTGTATCTTCGCTCTTCCTTATCACTAAAACGAACATGAAAATTCATATCTGATTTTTCCTCTGTAATATTGTCTGTCTTGTGAACTTGTTATGTCCTGTTGCCTTGAGGTTTTGTATAAAGAAGTGTTTTCTACAATAATATAACTCAGTCGTTTCCAACCTGCCTTTGAGTTCACAGCCTTACTCGGCGCCGTCACAATATCAAGTCTTAATTATCATCACTGCTTGAATAGAAAACATAATGGATATGTGAGTGCTCGTTATGATTTCATGTATAGACAGGAAATTTATTTCAAAACAGAGTGTAAACCACTCGAAATGAGTTATTCACTTTACTTTTTTATTTTCTAAGTGCTTAGACCTCGAAAGAATTTACACATACACACACATTGGAGACAAGAATTGCCTGTAAGGATACACGACAAGTACACATCAAAGAGAATTTAAGTGTGCGCTGTGTGTAATGGAGATTTTTGTCTTTTAATGAGGTGACGGCGTAGAAATTTGAAATATCTCTATCTTTTTTTTTCAATGCTGATTCTGGTCTTAGTATATTCTATTCTCCGTCCTGTTTATGAAATCAGGTATAATGTTGAAAATTTATGTGGATATGACAAACTTCAAAGAAAGTTACTAATGATGTAACAGGGTAATGGAGATAAGAACAATCACAAGTGATATGTTGTGGTTAAAAAATATTTTTTTAGTAAATTATGATTCTAGGTCATTTACTAAAAAAAAAGTTTTTATTTGAATAATTATTTTTCCTGTAAAAGGGATAGGTCCCTGATTGTGAATGTGCGTGTTTTTTCCGTTGTTATTGACGTATTTGGTTTGCCAACAAGAGTATAATCTATTAATTCTTAATGGAGTGAGATTGGATATTTTCAGTAACAGACATCCTTGTTAATAATAACCAATGTCAAATAAACTCCACTTCAGGGATCTGATATTTTCTCAAATTCTAGTGAATCCCGATTTATGTCTGAAATATCTTATGAATTAATAAGGACAATTTCATTGCAAATGGTCTTGGGATTTAGGCTTTTGTTATTGTTGAAAGCATGAAAAATTGAATAACAAACATTAGATGGAACCCTTTTCATCCAGAATTACAGTATATAAAATCACAACGCTCGCAAGGTAATCTGTAGAATTTTAGCGATAGTAACAGTTAAAAAAAAAAAAAATATCATAATTCCTGGGAAAAAATATTTTTGGCTGAGGTTATAATTTTTTTTTTATTTTTTTTTTTTTAATAAATTCATAGGGAAATATATGAATGTAGAAAATCTAAATTTTTGCAAGTGCATATTTGTATTGAAATAAAATTTATTTGCAACGTAAAATGCACTACATCATCAAAGGAATAATGATTTTTTTGCCTTGTTAAAGATCCATCCTTAAGGCGTTTGGCGTTTCCTATTAAAAAGAAAAAAAATAACCGCAGTCCTAATAAGTGATTATAATTAACTTTCTATAGTTATCAGAATTCTTTTCCGACATCAATTCATATGATAAAAATAATTATATATTAGCGTTAAGTTGCCAAATATTAGGAAACTCTTAATCCATATAGTAATGGGAAGTACTAATTTCTGCTCATCCTTCTCTCTATCTATCAAATATACATAGACCCACAAGTATATTTTAGTGATAGCTTCTCCTTGCAGCCTAACGGATGTTAAAAGACTAATTTTTCCGTCAACAATCTTTTATTCAAAGAATTTCAAAGGTGAATCAATCAATATAATCAAAGCACAAAAGAGAATTCAAACCTGTTTATTTTCTTGATATCATCTCTTAACACATATTTACACTGTGGCTTCTGTATCTGCCTTTCGATGTTTTCTAATAAACACTTAAAAATTTCGTTGTAGAAATTTATCCAAGGTTGTTCACAACAATAACTGAATTATCTTTAAAATACGAAGTAGGATTTGAAAAAAAAATAATAATGATGAAAGCAGCAGATATGAATAAAAAAATTGCAAACAAAAATTTATTTTAAAATTTTTTATTTTGATGAGAAGTAAAAAGGGTGGTTTAATCGTAGACTCTTCCTATTATAAGATGGATATTTACTCTTGAAGGTATACCCTAGGTTTCATTGCAATAGTTCTGCTCTATGACCCTCTCCACCACCTTAACTCAAAATTTCAGCATTTGTTGATTTGAAAACCGAGTGAGCTGAGACATTAACATAATAAGCTGGGTCATCGTGAAAGAGACATCAACATTGATATTTCAGTCAAATAAGCTCTTGAACCAGTGGGGAAAGGAATTATAACCATAGTAGACTACGTTGAGGGGGCTCATAGATTACCAAAGGCTTTGCCTAACGGTTACTATAAGATAAGGCTTGGTGTCATGGTTTAAGATAGGTTGAAATGCTAATAAAGATAATAATAATTAGCGTGCAATAGAAGTAATTACAATGGTGATAGCACCGAAGAGGAATACACGCACACACACAAACACACACACGTACACAAACACACAAACACACACACACACACACATATATATATATATATATATATATATATATATATATATATATATATATTTACATACATATGTATATATATATATATATATATATATATATATATATATTTGGGCTCAAGCCATGTCGTCCTGATGGAAGTTCCTATAGGGTAGCTTCCTTGGGTATACTACAACTACGGCGATATTCCCAGAGAATTTACCTTAAGGTACCCAGAATTCTAACTCCTGGAGCGAATATCCCTAATAAAAGAACCAGGGATATCGCGAAATATCAGAGGACGTATTCTTGACACGCCACATGGCAATCTGCACCCCGAACAGAGATAACACTTTGAATGGGTCAATTGGCAAGAAAACGAAAACGAGAAAGAAAAGGAGAGCCGCTCGCAAGGTATCTCTCCTCTCCCGTTTCGTAAGCGTGCATTGCGCCGCTCACGGCGCTATCTGTATTCCTTTTTGCATAGCTCAACAACTCGGTGTTTTTTCCTGTGTTTCTCGCAATTCTTGGATATAATCAATTAATTATGCTTTCCCCAACTTCTCCTGCTTCTGATAAGTTGAGTATTATTTCTTTTATGTATAAATGTAGGCTCTTGGTAATTTTCAAAGTGATTAATAGTAATATCTTTGTTACAAGAGCTGTTGCCTACCGGAGGCGTCCTGGACGCTGTCGCTCGCTAGGTATGAGTTATTTAGTTAGCCAGAGCGACGTTCCCGGCTGTTTCGCTTTAATAATTTCAGCTATTTAGCGTTACATAGGATTTCTTTATATGATACTTTTAGTATTGTTTGTCTTGGCGAAGGATTCGCCGATTCTGGCCTACGCTAGACCGTGTAGCCTAGTCGTTTGGTCATAGTACTTTCCTGCATGATATCTAGATTTCCATGTGTTTTAAAATTTTATTGAAGCTTTAGGCAGTTTTATACATTTAAGATTATATTGATTTCTTCCAAGATAGTATACGAGTGAGTTTCGGTGATTTAGGTAATCGATTCTCTTGGCGCCTAGGCTAAGTTGCCTATGGGGCCTTAGTATACTTTCTCACACTCCCCGGTTGCTCTCTTCTCTTCGGAGAAGGTGTGCAATCCCTTTCCCTCTGTTTAAGCCTTGGGCTTAACCCTAGTGGTTTATCTGAATTAACTTTCGATAAAACTATATTAGGGTGTTGCTGTTCCTTCCTGTTTCCAGTAAGTCTGGTTTCAGAGAGGGGCCAGAACATCAGAGTTCTTAGTCTGAGTCTATTATGTATGGCTTGTGGTTGAGACTCCCTTGCTAGACTGACACAGACATAGGAGGCTTAGCCTCCTTAGGTCACTTTCGAAGGTTTCTGTACGAGATGATTCCTTCTTCTTGTGATCTAGCAGACTAGTCCAGTGTTGCTGTTCTTGGTATCGAGGATAGGATCCTTTTTCTGGGAATAGCAACACCTTCCTTGCTTTGGTCCTGCGGGGGTTGGCAAGTATTGCTGGCCTCCCTCCTCGGATCTCCCTTAGGCTAAGATGAGTTTTCTTGGCTGCGGGTGATTCATTACTAAAGCAAGGTTGGTAGGACCCTCTTCGTCCTTTCCCCCTCTTTCCTCTGTAATGGCCTAGCTATTACATTACTGTCCGTCATTCTACATCTGTAACTAGCATAGGTTAGGATGTGGAGCTGACTTAGTCTCTTGCCGGCTGGCAGTGTGTGCCGGCCGGCAAAGGTCTTCTGCTTTGAGTGCTCCCCGGACCTCTCTTGGTCCCTCATCCATGTTTGTCTGTAGAGCCAGATGGCATTGGTCAGGAAGCCTGAAATTATATTCTCCCCTTCCTTATGTGCACTCTTTCGGGTTGCCGGGCTATGAGGTAGTACAGTCTCTTATCCCGTCATCCATTCTGTTTTCTTCTTGTGTTGTACCCTAGCCGGCTGCCGGCCTAAGTGGCCGGCAGCCGGACAGTCAGAGTTCTCTGGTTCTTTTGCTGCCGGCCGACATCGGTTGTATACCTTTGTCGGCCGGCTATTATCACGCCATTGTCTGCCGGTCGCTACGAGTGGTGGCCGGCAGCCGGGTGCTACCTTGTGTAGTTGCCGGCCGGCAGACTGCCGGGACTTGCAGGTGCCACGCATTTGAACCAGCGTTCTGCCGCCTTATAGCTCTTAAGTAGTATACTTTAGATCTAGTTAAGATACTTACCGGCCGGTACATTACCTTCTGTACTGTAATCAGTATTCTTCAGTATAGTATATACTGTAGGGAGAAAACTATAGTATAGTATTGTTACAACACTGTGTTTTCTAACACTCCTGTGTTATCTTGCACAGCCCTTTTGTGTTGCCTTACAGATAAAGAAAGTGAGTTCTTTCTTGTCTACTATCCGGTATTTTAAAATCATCCTTTAGGTGTGAGCTACACCTGTTTCCTCTGGAAATCTTTCATTGGTTGCTCTAAGATAGATTAACCATACGATTTTATTATCTGGAAGGTTGCAGCAATTGACTGTGCGGGAAACACAAGTGTGTGTCTTTCCTTTCTGTTGAATTATGAAGCTATGTATATCCAGTGATACGTAGTTCACTTGATACTCATGGAAATTTCTTCTCTTTACAGGAGGACCATCTGAAGTGCGGAAGTGCTTTCTGCAACGTCCGCAGTAAGAACTTCTGCTGACATGAGTTATGTAGGAGGCACGCAGCATGCGCTGTCTCCAAGGGTGATCTCCGGTATTGGGACCCTCAGGTATGTACCGTGTGCTCTAACCTGATTACTGAGGCTTTCGATTCCCCTAGGACGGCGGAATCAAGGGATATAGCAAGGGAGAAGCTTCGTACCTGGGTAAGGGGCCTCCAGAAGAACACCTCTGGACCTTATCTTCCAAGTGAGAAGATGAGGGCTTACCTTTTCCCTAGGGCATCAGCTGATGCAGTGATTCCCCAGCCTCAAGAGGAGATCCCCCTAGTTCAGATCCCTGTGGATGCTGAAGTCGTGGTCGCCCTGCAGGACATCCAGTTGGACGACAGGATGTCGGAGGTGTCCGAGCGTCTGGAAGAGGACCTTCTGGCAGAAGACCAGGATGAAGATCAGGCTCCAGACATTGAAGAGGAAGAGGCCGACGAGGTGTCGGCTACTCCGGTTCAGGCCTCTTAACCTATTCCCTCAACATCGTCCGCTCTCCCAGAAGAGCTGGGAAAGACCCTTTCCTCCATCGTTGGAATGATCCAACAGATGCAGAGGGAGAATAATGAGAAGGCGGCTGCAATGGAGCTGGAGATGCGGAGACTTGCAGCATCACGTGGGCCCCAGAAGAGGCTCAGCGTGAAAGACCTTCCCTTGTGCTCTGATGCTAACCCTTGGAAGTATGCTGAGCACATGCCGATGACGACTGGAAAGATCGTCATGTTGGAGAAGTTGGGCTCAGTTCCCCTTGAGGAGGTGGAATTCTGGCCCAGCAAGGGGTCGTATCCGGACTATTACGTCCGTCTGAGGAAGGAACCAGCTTCAAAGGAGGAGACAGAGCTGAAAGAGGTCATAGTTATGGACCATGCTAAGGCTCAAGCTTTGCTATCGTGCTCGATGAAAGAGAGGGGCTTCACAAACTCAAAGGTTCCTGCTTTGAGTAAGAAGCACCCTTCCTTTGTGTCCTCTCCTGCTAGAGCCTTCCCCTTTATGCAGAAAGGGTTTGCGGCTGTGCTAAAAGCAGTCGAGGCTGGCAAGCCATGCCCCTCCTTGTAGGAGTGTAAACCTTTGTCTCTGGCCCTACCCATGGATCACAAGGACTGGAAGGACGTCCATCTTACCTTCTCAGTCAGGAAGTTGGAGGCTGACATTGCCGGACGTCAGTTCGGTGAGAACCTCCCCAAGCTGTCTGACTTTCTTTTGCGAAGGGAGCTCGAGACGAAAGAAAGACTGGCTGCCTCAATGTCTCTTCAAACCACTCTTGAGACAATGGCTAGTGACCCCAAGGTTCATGAGATGTTCATGGTAGTGGCTAAGATTCATCTGGCCACAGTGACGAAGGACCTTTACAGCTTCATCAAGGCGAGGAGAGCTCGTAGGGAGTTCGTGCTCACCTCGGCTGCGGTGAGGCACGAGCCAAGGAAACTAATCTCCTCCGACATTTGGGGCAAAGACCTTTTCCCTAGCGAATCGGTCAAGGAGGTTGTAGACAAGGCCGCCACGGAGAATAGAAACCTTCTCCAGAAGTGGGGCTTATCTCTCAAGAGAAAGTCTTCCCCGGATGAGGGTCCCCAACCAAAGAGGAAGACTAAGAAGACTAGGCTACCCTCTTGCCCAGCCAAGCCATTCAGACAGCAACAGCAACAGCAATTGCCTATGCCTTCAGTGCCCCAGATGGTGGCAAAATCCCCGACCACATTCCAGTGGGTACCCCAAGCCGTGTCGACGCAGTCCCCGGCATTTAATCCAACGTTCGAAGGGCAGTCAACTACCTTTCGAGCAAAGCCTAGAGGAGCAGCCAGAGGCTCGTCTAGGCGCCCCTCAAGGGGGAGGGGATTCAGAGGTGGTCGCGGTCAGGGAGGCAAGACCTCAGGACAGCAGTCAAAGTGAGGTGATACCAGTAGGAGGGAGACTTCAGAATTTTCGGGATCGGTGGACCTTCGATCCCTGGGCCCACAGCCTACTCAAGAATGGACTGGGTTGGAGCTGGTACAGCACTCCACCCCCGTGCCCTCGATTTTTCCAACACTCAACCCCCGTTCTGGAGGAGTACATTCAAGAACTGTTGGAGAAAAAAGTGATCCGAAGGGTAAAGTCCATCAAATTCCAAGGGAGGCTGTTTTGTGTTCCCAAGAAGGACTAAGAAAAACTCAGAGTCATTCTGGACTTGTCGCCACTTAACAAGTTCATAGTGAACTGCAAGTTCAAGATGCTAACACTGCAACACATAAGGACCTTACTGCCCAAAAGGGCATTTACCGTCTCCATAGATTTGTCAGACGCCTATTGGCACGTTCCAATCAATCGCCGTCTCTCCCCCTACCTAGGGTTCAAGCTACATCGAAGACTCTATGCCTTCAATGCCATGCCATTCAGGCTAAACATAGCCCCAAGGATCTTCACGAAGCTTGCGAGCGTAGCTCTCAAACAATTACGCCTAAAGGGAATCCAGGTGGTAGCCTACCTGGACGACTGGCTGGTGTGGGCAGCATCCAAGACGGAATGCTTGCAAGCTTCTCTGCAGGTGATCCAGTTCCTAGAGTATCTAGGCTTCAAGATCAACAGAAAAAGTCTCGATTTTCTCCATCTCAAAAGTTCCAGTGGTTGGGAATCCACTGGGACCTAGTGTCACACCGATTCTCCATCCCGGCGAAGAAGAGGAAGGAGATAGCTGGCTCTGTCAAGAGACTTCTGGATTCCGAAAGGATATCAAGAAGCGAACAGGAGAGAATGCTGGGTTCTCTCCAGTTTGCTTCAGTAACAGACCCGGTGCTAAGAGCACAGCTAAAGGATGCAACCGGAGTTTGGAGAAATTATGCATCAAACGCGCGAAGAGATCTGAAAAGACCAGTTACGCTTTGTCTACGTACTCTTCTCAGGCCTTGGTCCTAAGCCAGGCAACTAAAGAAGTTGGTACTTCTTCAGCCACCTCCCCCCTCGTTGACTATTCACACAGATGCCTTGAAGGAGGGGTGAGGAGGTCATTCTCATCGGAAAAAGGCGCAAGGGACTTGGTCCAATCTATTCGAGACATTTAACATAAACTTTCTGGAGGCTATGGCAGTACTCCTTACCTTGAGGAAAGTCTACCCGCGTCGCTCGACCCACATAAAGTTGGTGCTGGACAGCGAGGGGATTGTGAGATGCTTGAATCGACAAGGATCGAGGTCACCACCTCTCAACCAGGTGATGTTGGCCATCTTTCGACTGGCGGAAAAGAAGAAGTGGTACCTGTCAGCAGTTCACCTTCAAGGAGTCCGCAATGTGACAGCGGACGCTCTATCCAGGTTCACACCGATAGAGTCGGAATGGTCCCTAGACGCAGGATCATTCTCCTTCATCTTGAGTCAAGTCCCAGAACTGCAGATAGACCTCTTTGCGACGAAAGACAAGAAGTTACCCCTTTACGTGTCCCCGCACGAGGACCCCTTGGCGGAAGCAGTGGACGCGATGTCCCTCGACTGGAACAAATGGTCCAGGATTTACCTGTTCCCTCCTCACAACCTTCTGTTGAGGGTCCTCAACAAACTGAGATCCTTCAAGGGAGTAGCGGCAATAGTGGCTCACAAGTGGCTGAACAGAGTGTGGTTCCCTCTGGCATTGGAACTACGGCTGAAGTTTCTACCGTTACCAGATCCAGTTCTGACCCAGCGAGTCCAAAAGTCGACTGTCTGCGCTTCATTACAGAAAACCCGGACCCTGCAGCTCATGATTTTCTCTCCCTAGCGGTGAGAAAGCGTTTCGGGATTTCGAAAGACAGCATAGACTTCCTAGAGGAATATAAGTGCAAATCTACTAGAAGGCAATATGAGTCATCTTGGAGAAAATGGGTGGCCTTTGTCAAGGCGAAGAATCCGCAAGAGATCTCGACGTACCTCTGCTTATCTTTCTTCATCCACCTCCATGGTCAAGGATTAGCAGCTAACACGATTTCAACGTGTAAATCTGCTTGGACAAGACCCATTTTATATGCCTTCCAGGTCGACCTCGCTAACAAGCACCTCCAATGCCCATTTCATGGTCTTTAGATAAAGTTCTTCATTTCGCTTCACTGTTGAACAATGAGGTGTGCGTGTAAAGGATTTGACCCAAAAAGTTATTTTCCTATTTGCACTCGCATCCGGGGCCAGGGTTAGTGAGATTGTAGCCCTCTCTTGAGAGAAAGGTCGCGTTCAGTTCTTGGATGGGGGAGAGCTGAACCTGTTTCCGGATTCAACGTTTCTCGTCAAAAACGAGTTACCCACCAACATGTGGGGTCCCTGAAGAATCTGCCCTTTGAAAGAAGATGCATCTCTATGTCCAGTAGAATGCCTAAAGGTCTATCTTCGTAGAACTTCAGACTTCAGGGGTGGTCAACTATTCAGGGGAGAAACATCAGGCTCAAATTTATCACTGAAACAACTCAGGACGAAAATCACATATTTTATTCGCAGAGCGGATCCTGACAGTACACCCGCAGGTCACGATCCGAGGAAAGTTGCCTCATCCTTAAATTTCTTTAATTGTATGGATTTTGAACATCTTCGTTCATACACTGGCTGGAAGTCTTCCAGAGTGTTCTTTCGTCACTATGCGAAGCAAGTGGAGCAACTAAAGAGGTCTGTGATAGCAGTGGGTTGTGTCGTTAACCCTGCTGTTTAACTCTGCGAGGAACAGTGGATTTAATTGGGACGATTAATTCCGGGGTGAGTGTGTAGTTACAAACTGTTCTACAAACTAAGTGTGAGGGCACGGGGTTGCCCACGTTGACTGTTCCACTTCCAAAGATGAACCTAGCATAGGTGCAGACATGTGTGCCGAGCGTTTCCAACGCTAATGTGACTGATTAGTAATACAGACTTTTACAATTTTGATACCTCGGTATGTTAAAAGTGGCGCTAATGTTTTCCTTTCAGATAAACAAGTTTCTGTTTACTATCATGCTTATGCTTATTTCTTGGTTATCCTCCTCTTATATGTATATATATATATATATATATATATATATATATATATATATATATATATATATATATATATATATATAATATATATATATATATATATATATATATAATTGTTGTTAACCTGTGTTATTTATTGTTTGTCAATAAACTAGTTCTTGTGAACCTTGCATCTCCTTCACCTGTGTCAATTTATTGATAATAATTGAGCATTACGTACTATGTATATTTATCTGGGATAATTCTAATAGATTGTTCCTTTATGCAAGCGTTTTTTGCATTGGTTTATGCTTTCCCTTAGCGGGAGGACTCCGTGCCCTAAGGGGACGGTGGCAGATATGCAAGTTTCCTCCTACTCGGATATAAACCTTTGTCCAATACAGTATTGAACGGAGAACTGGTCGATATTTCATATTGACGCAGTGGTTCTTTACAAACTATGCTTTACATGATATAGGGTGAGACCACTATATTGGCTTGTCTGTTATTCATACATAGGTATATGTACTCTTCGAGACTTTTCCAGAGTCTAGTAGGACTCTTCCCTGTAGGGGGCAGGAAGCACTAACATGGTTTATGGTTAGTTGAAAAGATGTATGACGGTAACATATTAGGTCTCTAGGTCTAGTGGACCGGGGAAATACCTCCGGGGAGTATGGCACGTTTTGAGAATCCACAGATACAGTAATACTCTGGTATACTTCCATCAGGACGACATGGCTTGAGCCCAAAAAACGGATTTTGAGCGAAGCAAAAAATCTATTTTTGGGTGAGATGGCCATATCGTCCTGATGGACCCACCCTTCACTTTCTATGAAAGGGCTGTAGGTCCCCTCCCTACATACAGTATCTGTAGCACCTCGGTAATCGCTACAAGGAATACAGATAGCGCCGTGAGCGGCGCAATGCACGCTTACGAAACGGGAGAGGAGAGATACCTTGCGAGCGGATCTCCTTTTCTTTCTTGTTTTCGTTTTCTTGCCAATCGACCGCTTCGAAGTGTTATCTCTGTTCGGGGTGCAGATTGCCATGTGGCGTGTCAAGAATACGTCCTCTGATATTTCGCGATATCCCTGGTTCTTTTATTAGGGATATTTGCTCCAGGAGTTAGAATTCTGGGTACCTTAAGGTAAATTCTCTGGGAATATTGCCGTAGTTGTAATATACCCAAGAAAGCTACCCTATAGGAACTTCCATCAGGACGACATGGCCATCTCACCCAAAAATAGATTTTTCGCTTCGCTCAAAATCCGTTATATATATATACATATACAATTGTATATAAATATAATTATAAATATATATATATATATATATATATATATATATTTATATTTATATTTATATACATTTGTATATGTATGTTTATATTTATATACATTTGTATATGTATATTTATATATATATATATATATATATATGTATATATATATATATATATATATATACATGTACATATATGTATATATATACATAAAAATCACAGGAAAACGTGATGCACAGATGCAGAAAAAACTACAGGGAAAATGATAGTACGAAATATAAGATTAAGTCCTGACTAGTTCCGTGATACTTCTTCAGAAGACTGAAAAAGTAGCATGCAACTAGTCAAGACTTAATCGTACATTTCGTATTTTCATTTTTCCTGTGGTTCTTCTGCATATATATATATATATATATATGTGTGTGTGTGTGTGTATATAAATTATATACGTATATATATATATATATATATATTTATATATATATATATATATATATATGTATATTTATAGATATAATATATATACATATATATATATATATATATTTATATAAATTATATATATATATATATATATATGCAAATATATATGTACACACACATACACACGCAAATGCAAAAACACATACACACACATATATATGTATATATATATATATATATATGTGTGTGTGTGTGTGTGTGTGTGTTTGTATATATGTATATATATATATATATATATGTATGTATGTATATATGTTGCATGAAGACGGAGGAATGAAGGAAACACCAATGTTGACCATCAATACATTTACTAACACACAACCCTATAAATAATATATAATCTTAGTTAGTTAGAAAAAATAAAACTTATGAACATAACAAATAGAATATTTACATTTATACAAACTTCACTTAGCACTATTAGTCATAATGATTCTTTAAATGTCAGATTAGTTGATCACGTACCAGGAATAGCACAACACAAGAAACATAAGAGTCCTTTTTAAATTAGGATAACCTGCTGCCCGTGATCATGTTATCAAGGAAGTGTTCCTTTTCGTGCAGACTGTTTCACTTGGTTTTCTGTTTGTTTGGTGGTCCTCTTCGCTTGAGTACTCCAACTAGGGAAGTATTGATTGGAGATGCTCCTAGTGGTAGTCTGGATATCCTGGGAAATTGCTTTTAAAAGAAACAAACAAGTGTATTGACATTTCTTAAACTTATAATCAACAACCTCTTCATAAATGTAACGTGCCAATTTTAACATCATAACTAATGTAATTGTTAAGTGCTATACATTAACCCCCGTCTTTTGTCGATGTCCCCATCGAAAAAATATTATAAAGTTTTACACTTTGTTTTCATTTGCTTTTTCCCTTTTCTCTTTCAATCTTTCGGATCTCCTAAGACGTTTATTAAAGCTGTCATTTATATTACCTATGTTTTCTTTATCATTACTTATACTAAGTGAAGGCAATGTTTCTCGTTCTTCTCCATTCCCATTTATTTTATCGGTATCAATACCAAATTTCCTCAAGACCTCTTCCATATCAGGCATTTCAACCCCATCTTCATCGGCAATTCTAGCGGTTGGATTATTAGTATTTACTCTACAAGACTTTAATGGTCTGATATTGGCTCTGTGTATTACTTTAGATTCATACCCAACTGGTCGTATTCTAAACAGGCCACATTTGTCATCTAATAGTTTTTCAATGACCCATTCCTCACTCTTAAACCTATCCTGTAACTTTGTTCTCCCAATTACTTGGTTTTCTCTTATCAAAACCTTTTGCCCTTCCTTTAATTCATTATCCCCTGAATGTTGCAACCTGCCCTTTGCTTTCGATGTCCAGTTTTTAAGAGTGTTATGCCCTGCCATTTCCCATGCTTCTCTCTGTATCTTCAATTGCTTATTAATCCATTCCTTATCTCTTTGTGTCTCTCCAATATCTAAATCAGGGTCCCAACAGTCAATACTTAATTTTGGTTCTCTACCAAATAACAAAAAATAAGGAGAATATCCTGTTACTGAGTGAGGGGTTGAGTTATAAATTGAGATTAGTGACTGCAGATATAAAGGCCATTTTTGCTTTTTCTCTTCATCCAGTGTTCGCAATAAACTATATATTGTTCTATTTGCCCGTTCTGTCTGGCCATTTCCCTGCGGATGGTAAGGAGACGTTCGAGATTTTGAGATATCAAAGATTTTACAAATTGACCGAACCAAACTGCTTTCAAAATTTCTACCTTGGTCAGAATGTAGTCTTTCCGGAATTCCAAATTTATAAAATACCTCGTTGACCAAAATTCGGGCCACAGTGGTAGCTTTTTGGTCTTTAGTAGGGAACGCCCATAAAAATTTGCTAAACATATCCGTTAAAACAAGAATGTGCTCTTTACCCGTTGAAGATTTCTCAACAGAACAGAAGTCCATAGCGATAAGTTCAAATGGTCTACTGGTTTCAATGTGAACTGGAGTTGTTTTAACCCCCGGCATCTCCTCCTTTGTGGTCAAACATACTAAGCAATTTTGAATATATTCCCTTACAAAACCCCTAACATTTGGCCAATAAACCCTCTCAGTTAAAACTTTCTCTGTTCTATCTATTCCCTGGTGACCAAATTTATCATGGAGTTCCCACAAACACTTTTTTCCGAAGGCTTAATGGAACTGCTAACCTCCATTTTGATCTTTGGAATTCGTTGGTATCTACTTTATAAATTATTTCTTTTTTTATCTGTAAATTTTCTAATTCTCTCTTCAATGTGATTAATTCAGGTTGTAATTTAAGAATCTCTGTTTCCGCCGGTTCACCAAAAATCCATTTTCTAACAACTGTTAAGATAGGACATGTCTTTTGCTTGGTCTCTACATCCTCCCAGTCTAATATGTCCTGTGACATGATGACTCTGACGGAGTCACTTGTTACATAAGGTTCAATCCAGATATCATCACCATCAGGCTCTTCTGCGTCCCTAACCTGCCTCGAGAGCGCATCAGCATTAGAGTTTTCCTTTCCTGGCTTAAACTTTATTTCAAAATCAAACACTGCTAAATCCGCCACCCATTTCTGTTCAGTGTGATCTAGCTTAGCTGAACTCAAGTTACTAAGAGGCCCATTATCTGTAAAAACAGTGCACCTACTTCCAATCAGATACATCTTGAACTTCTCAGCCATTGCCCAATGCAGACCACATAATTCCAACTTCCTTGAGCTATAATTTCTCATGTTTCTCTCATACTTTCTTAAGGATCGACTAGCATAAGCTACTGGATGTAGCTTCTTGCCGCGTTTTTGTGATAATACTGCCCCTAGACCTTCAAAACTTGCATCGATTTCTAAAGTAAAGTCCTTACCAAATTCAATCCCTTGCAATATGGGAGCATTGATGAGAGATTGTTTTAGCGTCTGAAATGCCCGTTCTTCTTTCTCCTGCCATTTATCCGCAACTTTCTCGCTAGATTTCTTTATTTTTCCCTCTAACAGTGTGTTGAGTGGCTTAGCAATTTGAGCAAATTTTTTTATAAAACGCCTGTAGAAACTACAGAATCCTAAAAAACCTCTCACCCCTTTTACAGTCTCTGGTCTTTTCCACTCTTCTACAGCCCTCACCTTTTCTGGGTCTGGACCAATACCGTCATTACTGATAATAAATCCTAAATATCTGACGCTAGTCTTCAGAAAATGACATTTATTCGGCTTTAACCTCAGGCCAAAATTTCTTAACCTTTTTAATAATAATTCAACTTTTTCTAAATGTTCATCAATAGAGTTTGTAAAGATAATAAGATCATCCAGATAAATAAGAAAAAAATCATAAACAAAGTCTCCCAAAATGTTTTCCATACACCTCTGAAATGTAGCAGGGCTATTTGTGAGTCCCATTGGACACCTCCTGTACTGGTAATGACCCCAAGGGACAGAAAATGCTGTCTTATGCCTATCGTCTTTTTTTAATAGAATCTGATTGATAAACCTTGTGCCAAGTCAAACGTAGAAAAGAAGTTACCCCCTTCTAATACGTCCAGACTTTCAGATATTCTCGGTAGAGGAAAAGCGTCCTTAATAGTTATCTTATTCAACTTCCGATAATCAATAGTTAACCTAAGCCCCCCTCCTTTCTTTTTTACCAAACTATTGGTGCAGCATAAGGGCTTTTACTTTCCTCAATAACTCCTCTTCTTGTCAGATCCTCTAACAGTTCTTTGGCCTCTGGTATTAAGGCAGGGGCAATTCGCCTGTATGGCAGTTTAATGGGAGTTTCATTTGTTAGTTTTATTTCGTGTTCCCATCCCTTTGCTGTACCCAAGTCCTCTTCATGAAGCTCAAAACAGTCTCTATACCTATGAATAAGCTCTTCCACTTTACATAAGGCCTCTTCATTTATGTTTTCATTAACCTGTATTCCTAGTGCTTTCCTAAATCCCTTAATTCTCTTTTTGTTAATATCTTATTATCTGAACAAGTCTTTTTGTTTTCTACTACGGCTAAAGTTGCTTCCGCAATCCTTCCATTTGCTTCTATTGTTATTTCATCCTCATTCCAATTTGCCAAAGAAACAAAACCTACACCCCATTCAATAGCTGTAAAACTAGGAATTATATGTACACCTGGCTGTAGATCGTCAATTTTTTCACTTACAATGCCTTCTAACAAAATATTTTCCCTGGGAACATTCTTCAGTTTATCAATAAATACTTTGATTACCTTCCTACTTCGACCAGGGATTTTCCTATTTTGTGTAGGTACACAAATTGCATAACCTAATTTCTCCTCGTCTGCCCAAACTTTGAGGTTTTGAGCTACCCTTCGCATGTAACAATCTAACTTTTCATTTTTTCTCTTTTGACCTCCGCTGTCGATTCCATCTTCAAATAAATGTGATAGTCCCCATTCCTTGAATAAAGACATTAAAATATTCATACCTAGCAGACATTCTTGTTTTGTATTAATTCCTAGACCTCTCACTCCTTGATCCTTTTTAACGTAAAGTACACATTTCTCTACACAAATGTCATTAACATTTATATTTACAACTACATAGCCTAAAATGCTCAATTCATTCCAGCTATGTCGTATATGTAATTACTGTCCTTGTAGAGATTCACATTTTTGGGTTTCAGGAATCTATTGTACCATCTTTCTGATATTAAGCTACAGTTAGCCCCAGAATCTAATAATCCTAGAACACTAACATCACCAATTCTCACCATCAGATTAAGGGTCTCGCCTCTCCTATGTAATTCTCCATTGTTTTGATTTTCACTGCAAAATGAACGCACAAGGCCAACGACTTCCATTTCCTTTCCCTTACTGTTAAGTGGTTCTTCATTAGGCCGGACGCTAATTAATACGCCCGGCTTTGCCAGTTTCCCTGTTCGGTTGTCTCTTCATCACAATGAATTTCCCTAACTACATTTTCCCCTTTATCCTTACCAGACACTGAACGATCATAAAAGTTTCTTTGCTCATGATACATGCCTGGATTATCTAAACACCTAAAAAAAGGATGACCTCTTAAGCCACATTTCCAGCATTTACCTTCAAATTTATTAAATTCTTTTCTTTTTTGCATATCCTTGTTGAGTACTATGGCCATTTTCAACTCCGTTCATTTTATTATTTGAAGGTTTATTGATTATTCTGTCAGCATTACAGTTTCGAGCTATGTGACCTTGCCTTTTACAGAACCAACAATAGAGAACTTCCCTCCTTTCAAAAATTCGCTGTTCTTCTTCCCTAGAATCAAAATCTTTCAATCTGTCATTAACAAACTTTCCAGCCTCTTCGAGGATGATCAATGTTTTGTCACACAATTTTTGCCTTAACTCTGCGGCTAGATGCTTGTTTCTCATCCGCTTCACGAAAACTCTGCACTTTGTTCTCTCTCTCTCTGCGGCCTCCCTTTGACAGCTCTCTTGCACATCCTCGTCTAATTCATGAATTCTATCAACAAATTCCCACACACTTTCGTTCTCGCCTTGTCTTGCACTCCACAATTCATCCTTTTATCAAATTCATCCAAGCGTTTTCCATAAGTATTCATCAATATATTTCCTAATTCCTTCATGGTTTCAGGCTTCGCAGCCTTAATACGAGTTAATGTAGGATCTCTTAAACTTTGATAAGCAAATAATATTTTTCTGTTTCATTAAAACTCAGCTGACTTGCACAGTAGTCTACTTGTTCCAGCCACCTCTTTATTTCTCTTCTAGTGCTATCTTTACCTGAAAATATTTCTAGCTGTGGTGCAGGTCGTGTGAATTGAATTTGAGTGTTTTCATTTTTTCTTTCCTCCTCACAGATAACATTATTTGATTTACTATTCATCAAATTTGATACGAATATTTTCCTGTCCATTTCCGAGATTTTACTTTCGAGTACTTGTACTCGTATCTTCCACTCGTTCTCTAAAAGTTTATATTTTTCCTCACATCTACTCATTACCTTGTTTAACTGAACCTCTATTTCATGTTTGTAATATGATGTGAGCTTGGCCTCCATTATTTTCAAATTTTTCATTATATTCATCTCTGATTCTGTTTAATGTATACTGATAATCTCTTACTTCTTTCTGATGCAACCCCTTTTTCCTGACATCATCTAGTTCATTAGCTAATACCTGATGCTCGTCATACATGAATTCAAACATATCATGAATATTTTCAATATCCCCATCCAATCTATCCACCCATTCTTCTAAGTCACATCCCACTTCCCTTCGTGTACCCTTGAACTTCCTCATATCCTTGTATGGTGAAGAATATTCACAGCTCATATTTCGCCCTATACTCCTTGGCATTGGATTTTCAGGAATATCCCTATCACTGACGTCTTCCTCACTCATTATGCTATATATCTTTTGCCTTCAAGTAAAAATAGTTCTATATATCTCTTGCCTTCAAGCAAAGACCAACTATCAAATAGTTCGTACTCTGAAAATTTCTACGTATTTACTGTCAAAATGCTAACAAGATTCATTGCACACCTAACTGGCACGAAACTAAAGAAGAGGAATGTTGACAGACCTAGTATTTGTGACTCGATGATTTCAGGGTTGTGCTGCAATCTGCTGGGCCCTCCTGGGCTGTGATGTTTCCGTGGATAACGTAATGCTCTGCTACCAAGTATTGCATGAAGACGGAATGAATGAAGGAAAACACCAATGTTGACCATCATACATTTACTAACACACAACCCTATAAATAATATGTAATCTTAGTTAGTTAGAAAAAAATAAAACTTATGAACATAACAAATAGAATATTTACATTTATACAAACTTCACTTAGCACTATTAGTCATAATGATTCTTTAATGTCAGATTAGTTGATCACGTACCAGGAATAGCACAACACAAGAAACATAAGAGTCCTTTTTAATTAGGATAAACCTGCTGCCCGTAATCATGTTATCAAGGAAGTGTTCCTTTTCGTGCAGACTGTTTCACTTGGTTTTCTGTTTGTTTGGTGGTCCTCTTCGCTTTAGTACTCCAACTAGGGAAGTATTGATTGGAGATGCTCCTAGTGGTAGTCTGGATATCCTGGGAAATTGCTTTTAAAAGAAACAAACGAGCGTATTGACATTTCTTAAACTTATAATCAACAACCTCTTCATAAATGTAACGTGCCAATTTTTAACATCATAACTAATGTAATTGTTAAGTGCTATATATATATATATATATATATGTATGTATATATATGTATATATATGCTATATATATACATATATATATATATATTATATATGCACGCACATAATCACACGCACAAGCACGCAAAAACACACACACACATACACACACACACACACACATATATATATAAATATATATATATATATATATATACACACACACATATAAATAATATATATATGTATATATTTATATATATATATATATATATATATATACAATCTTCCACCCGGGGCAAAGGGAAAGAATCTGTCTTTGTAAGAGAGTTAACTTTACAGTAATCAAAGCAAAGTCTATGCTCGCCACTCTCCTTTTCAACCAGTACTACAGGAGAGCTCCAGGGACTACAACTGGGTTCTACCAGCCCGTGGTCCAGCATAAACTTGACTTCGTCTTTAACGATGTCCCTTTTGAAAGTATTCAACTGATACGGATTCTTTTTGATAGGGCTGGCCTCCCTTACATCAACAGCGTGTTCCAAAATGTTAGTTCGTCGTGGTACAACATGGAATAAATCTTTCTAATCATTAATCAACATTGTTAAGGACCTTGCTTTATCCTTTTCCAGGTGCTGAAATTTAACATCAAGGTTATTAAGAATACTAGAATTTTTGGACAAGACCATCAGGTCCCACAGATAACTTAATGTCTACCATAGGATCTACTTCTACCTCTACCAATGACACTGGTTCTACATCTACCTCTAATTCTCTACTAACAAAAGGTTTTAACATATTAATGTGGCAAATTTGGGTTTTTTGACGTCTTGCAGGCGTCTCAATAAGGTAATTAACGTTATTCAGTTTCCTGAGTACCTTCCTCGCACCTGAAAACGAGCCTTGAGTGGATTCCCAGGCATAGGAGCAGTACCCAGACTCTGTCTCCTGGATCAAAATGTCTCATCTGAGCACCAACGTCATAATTTGTTTTCATAATGGCCTGAGCCTTTGTTAAACTTTCCCGGGCAAAGGTCCAAGCTCTATGCAAATTCTCCGGTAAAATAGATACATAATCTAAAACATTCATGTCTGGGGTTTCTGTCTCCCAGTGTTCCCTCACAACATCCAATGGGCCACGAAAACAATGTCCAAATATAAGCTGAAATGGAGAAAAACCCAAAGTCTCATTAGGTGTGACATAATTGCAAATAAAGCATAAGGGATCTCTTTATCCCATTCACAACCTGTTTCCAAGGAAAATTTTCTTAAGATAGATTTAAGAGTTTGGTGGAATCCCTCCACTTGGCCCTGACTTTCAGGGTGATAAGGGGAGGGAGTAATATGGTCAATCGCTAACTCATTCATTTTTCGCTTAAAGTACCTACTTGTAAAGTTCGAACCACAGTCACTTTGAATAATTTTGGGAGTACCAAAGCTCTTAAAGAAGCCAACCAGTGCCTCGACAATTTTCTCCCCTCTAATACTCCACAACGGGACACCCTCAGGGAATCGTGGCATCCTATCAACCATTATCAAAATATATTCATGTGCCCCCGTGTCCGCAGTAAATGACTTGACACATCTATAATCACCTCCCTGAAAGGTTCCCCCACCGACGGAATAAGAATTAAAGGAGCTTTTGTAATTTTCTGATTCGGCTTCCCCACGAGTTTACATACCTTACAAGATAATACATTTATCTTTACATCACGACGCATTCCAGGCCAGAAAAAAATGTTCAGAAAGTTTCTGGAACGTCTTCCTGACGGCGAAATGTCCTGAAAGGTTATTCTCATGCGCTAAAATTAACCACTTAGAACGGAATCATTCTGGAATTACCAATTGTTTCATAACCTCAGCTTGATCAGCAGGTGCATTAAATGACCTACTGACTTTGTACACAAAACCGTCTTCTTTAAGAAAAATAGGTTTTGATAAATCATCAACATCAAAATCCAAACTAGAATCATCAAAATTGAAAAACTCTTTTGCTTGGGCTTCTCTTAAAGCCTCAAAATCCCATTCAACATCATTAAACAAAATATCTTTACTACTAATATTACTACAACTACTCGTCACCGTGTTAGTCGTCTGTTCATTAACATAATCAAAGTGTAAATTAACATTATCGAGATCAATCTCTCGAGTACGAGAACAAGTAATAACAGAGGTATGTTCCCATACAGAAACATCTAAATACCTATCACCCTCTATCTCTGTGACAGTCAAAATTGGAAAATAATTTGCCTCGTCATGTAGTACCAAATCATTAGCAAATAACATATCAATACCGGGAAGAGGTAAACTGTCAACTACTGCCAGTTTTACTGTAATCTCGTAATACTCAGTTTCTATATACATGGTTTCAAGAGGATAAGAGGCAATAGTATCAGGAGATCCTCCAAGAACTTCAAGATCTGTATTTGAAAATTTAAACTCACTAGGTACAGATATTTTTCAAAATTAAAGACTGTGCTGCACCAGTGTCACGAAGAATCTTAACACTACGTCCTTTTGTTTGTTAACATCGTTGAAAATAGTTCCATTTGATATGTACCTAGCCAATTTTAGTCCCTTACTTTTGTTTGATACCTTTTTTTTTTTTGAAGATTTCTCAGCAGAAACAATATTAACAGCCTCCTTATCACTTTCCAAGTAATTTCTCATAGCAATGCAATTTGCTTTTATATGACCATTCTTATTACACCAATAACAACTTAAATTAGACTCGTGGGATTCTCT
>NC_090728.1:14721130-14753630 GCF_036898095.1 Palaemon carinicauda | reverse complement strand
TTATTTGAAATTCAAAATGTAAGCAAAAAGACGACATCCACTGGATGTTGCCCATTCCCTTTGTATTGGGACCAAAACTATTTTTTCACGCCAATCTATTGTCATTAAATAACAAAAATAAAGCGGGGTTTCGTGGTTTTTTGATAATTGTTTTTCTTTAACATCATCATTTGCCCCCGTAAAATATAAATCAAAAAAACGTTCCTGTAAAAATAATATGACATTCAATAAAGTTATATCACCAAAAAAACTTTCTTTGTCCTTTTTATTTCCGCGTGAATTGTTTGTAACAAAATTAGTACCTTCTTTTCCTTTAGAAATGATGAAACTCTCAATATCATTTATATGTAGAGGATTTATATTATAAGCCCCATACATTTTTATAATATCTAAAAGTCCAAATGGTTTAACTGATAATATTTCTGTATAACCAGTAGAAGACCCATTTTTGTGTGCATAATTATCTATCAAAATTGATCGCATACGTTTATATTGGGGAAACAAAGATACAAGATAGGCGTGTGATTTACATTTACCTTTATATTTCAAACTAGATTCTTGACAATGTTTTCTAGATAAAACATGGTCAAAATAATGTGCAATATTCAATAATATAAGATTTTGCTTAATGTATAAATCTGTTCCTGCTGTCCACATAATAATCACATTATTTGTGTTAACAGATTTAATAAAATTTAAAAATTCTAGCATAAAGGGGCGAGTATAAGTACTTCGTAGATTGTTAGTACAATTATTCTCTAAAATATACATATCGTCATACACAGCTAGAGTATTATCAAAGTCAATTACAAAAAGAACGGGCGCTAAAGGTGATTCTTCTACAAAGCCCGATAAATCCGCTTGAAAAAAATCTTCAGATAAATCATCCTCGATATTGTCCTCACCTTTTAATAATAACGTTGGATTTTCTTTATTGTGTTCTGACTTTTTATTTAATAAATTAGGATAGTGGTATAAGAAAGAATTACTCGTATTTTGCTTATTCATTTTGAATTATGGAGGATGCAGATAATTTTTTAAAATATAAAAAAAAAACAAAGAAAAATAAAGACAAAATTGTTTTAAATGATATCAACACAAAAAATGGTTGCAATGACGATTATAGTTATGAAGATATGTTAAATTTTGTATTAAGCAAATTACCCATAAACGAAAAAAACAAAACAACCAAAAAGTTTAAAATAAAAAAACCTGTATTGTTTTATTCGGGAAAAAAAACTTTGTACTCAAATTTTTTTGAAACCTGTTATAATTTGAATAGAGAAAATGCACACGTTTTACAATATATTTCATCTGAACTTGGTTGTATTAATACAAGTATAAACTCTAACAATGAATTGGTCCTGCGTGGGAAGTATACATTAAATGATATGGAAAATATTTTAAGGTCCTATGTAAAGAAGTTTATAAGATGTAAAACTTGCGAGACCCTTAATACAATTATGAAAAAGGATAAGAAATCCAGGTTAATGTATAATCAGTGTATTGAGTGTGGGTCTGTATTCCACCTCGAATGCATTCAAACTAAATATTATCAAGCTTTTATTAAAACGTAACTATAGGTGGTTTGTTTTACGTTTCCTATACTAAATTTATGAATTGGGTTATGATTATGTTATTTGTGTGAAATCGTTGCTTATCTTTTTATTTTTAATTAATCCTTTAATTAGGAATCCGTTGTTTTGTACGAAATTCAAATATAAATAATTTATATTAAATAAACAAAAAATATTATTATTCGTTTTTCCTATATATATATATAACAAAAACAAGAGATACATATATATTATACGTGTATATATTGATCGGTCAATTCTCTTGAATTAAACATTTAGTTATAAAGACCATGTTTTTATTAAAGAAGAAAAATGGTGATGTTTACTATCGGGTTTCGGATGAATATAAAATTACTAGCAATGATAAAATTTTTCGTGGATATGGTGTAGAACATGTAACAACAGCAGTACGCGGTAGAAATTTTGAAGATTGTGTCTATATAACGATGGTAATTCCCTGTCCCATTCAATTTTCTTGTATTAAAGAAAAATTATTGACACTTAAAGATGATTATTATTATGAATGCCACGAAAATCATAAATCATTTTTTAATTTTATAAATAATAATTCATATGGACGCTTGATATCTTTATATAATAAAATTGATATAAATTCTTTAAAAGATAACCAGAAATTGAATGTTGTATTTTTACAGGCCTTTATATTACTTAATAAATATGATCGATATTTTGAGACTATTCATAAAGCTTGTGTGTTAAGTAATTTTGAAAATATAAAAGAATTTTTTCCAAATTTTAATATTGATTTATGTAGAACTACAAATTTATATACAAATTACCACAGAAAAGATATATTTGAATATATTTAAAAAAAAAATGGATTCGATGTTTGTATTGTACGAAGGGATACAATGAAAAAATGTTTTGAACTTATTTGTGAATTTATTAAAAAAAAGGAAATAAAAGATGCACCAGACGATTTCTTGGACAAATTTAAAAAATTTTTAAATATAGGAGTCTCATATAATTTTTTGGATGCGCAGAAAAAGGATAAACCGAATCAATATGAAGATAAATTATTTATAACACCAAACACGGTGCCATTATTTTCTTATGATATGCACGCAAATTTGTGCCTGGAAATATATGATAAATTTGGCGCTCTTTGTGGAGAAGCAGTTAATACATATATTTCAAATATGTTTCATGTATTACTTGATGGGCTTCCAAATGTTATTATGTTGAACGAAAAAGATCACTTAAGATTTGATAAAAGTATATCTAAGGTAGCAACCAATCATTTAAAGCGGAGACAATTAAATATCCATAATATGCCAAACATCGACCCCCAAAGGTATCCAGTATATATATTTTCAATGCTCGATTTATATTATTGTTCACATAATACTTTCCACGACGACAACGCGGTAGAATTATCTAAAAAGTTAATAAAAAAACAAAATTGGATAGAATATATTTTAAAGGACAAAAAGATTATTAGTGAAATATATGTAGTTATATCTAAACCAGAACTTTTAACAATTGAAACATATATAAATACGTTATTTAATAAAGATGTAAAGTTTGATTATATTATTTCAAATCACCACAAATCTTCTAATTATTTAAATGATAAAGCCCTTAATATGTGTGAAAATGTTATTACAAAATATTTTCCATATTCTCAAAATTTTTTTCGAGATCAACAGTTACGATTATATAAGTTTGAAGATTATAGGCGCGCGTTGGGAAAGTCTTACTTTCCTTGTTCCGTTGATGATATGTACAATTATCACAAACACATATATAATTATGTGATGAGTTATGAAAATCTAGAATTTTTGGGCAGTAATTATAATCACAATAATGACACATTGGATTTATACAGTTGTAACCTGTACCCCAATGATAGGAGGATCAACAAATATATAACCCTTTACAGAAAAGAAGATGATGATAGTGATAATGAAAATAAAAATAAAAGGATCCGTACCTAATCATACTCGAAACAAAGGGAATGAAATAGTCCTACTTTACTGATTGTTTTTTTTTTATTTTATTTGTTGTCATCTCATTATTTAATTGATTTTAAAAAGATTATTGGTTATTGTAAGACAATGATATATAAGTCAACCAATCTTTGTGTATCGTACTTTTTTGTTGGTTTCAAATGTTTCGCTTTCCCGTTTACGCTTCTGAAGAGCATTGGTATTATGAAATGAAGTCAAACTATTTTGATAATCTTGTAATAAAATTTGTTTAAAATTTTCTTGGTTGATTTCCATTTCCTCGTGATAATTATTTTCTTTATAGACATCTAATTGTTTTATAATTATAGCATTATTTTTCGCCAATGTTTTTAAATCATTGGAAATATTATACATATTCACACTTAACCCATTAGTTCCATGGTCAAAAGCATTTGAATCACCCAAACATATATTTAAAATATTACTTTTTACTCTGAACAATTTATCATTTGATAATGGTTTTTCAATGGTTTTGTTTTGTAATTCCTTTTTGTTATTTTTGTACATACAAAGGCACAATTAGATATATTTTCGTCTTTATTTAACACGCAAATCTCATTATCATTGGTTAAACAAATTCTTTCGGGGACGTGTTTTTTATCATACAAATCAAATAAATCTGTAAATATTGATTTTCTTATAGAGGTTAAAAGCGTCTTTGGGCGAAGGGTATTATTTTTTGTTCTTAATTCTAAGATATTACTATCATTATTTATCAGAAAATTATAAACTGAAATATTTTCAGTTTTTATTTCCATAGGAGCCAAAGAATTCATAAAATCTCCAATAATAATTCGAATGCGGTTATGTATAGCAAATAAATCTATTTTCCCTTTAATTATTTCTTGTTCTGATGGAATTATACAATAACAAACATCATTATAACAAACCTTTCCCTTTTTTATTAAAAATATCCAAATTGTATGGAATAGCTTAATGTTTTGTATAGCATTTTCCCAATATTTTATTACATTAGACTGAAGTAAAAATACATCAATTGGATCCATACAACTACTAACACATCGTATAGTAGGATTTCGATCTCGATGGTTCTCAATTTCATATACATTTGGAAAACTATATACGTTTTCTTTGATATATTTGAGAATTTCTGTTTCTCTGACCCGAAATAAAGTATTTCTGGAAGGAAGATAATCTACTACTTTTCTCTCCTGAATTTCTTTCTGAGATGGAATTTTTATGAGGTATATAGTATCCTCGTCATTCATTTTATTGAATTTTGTATATTTTCCCATTAACCATACAACATTAATATTTCCACACATAATATCCTCAAAATTATAAATGGTTTCTTCGGTGTTATAAATATTTTCATGAATATTATACTCTATAGTTTTTGCTTTATTGTGGTCATGAATATTTTGCATAACATTTGTTGAAAGTTTCAAGACTTCACTTATTATATCTTAATTCAACACTACGATACCGTTGTCTATTTTATAACTTACATTCATACACGAATTATTTTCACTATTTTCATTTAAATCCTTAATAAAATTTTGATATTTGTTAATATCTAAATAAGGATTCTCCTTCAGTTCTGATGCCTTTATTTGTTCAATTCTGTTTTTTGATAAGGGCTTTGAAATAGTTTTTTCTTGTATTTCATAACAAGTTGGGCGTAAAATATAAAAATATGTTTCATCGTTGTGAGTATCGTTATATCCTCCAATTATCCAAAACTGGTCTTGGTTTTTATTAAGTATAAAACTGTTGTAAGCATCATTTTTATTTGGCAATATCACCATTTTTTATTTAACCAATGAAAACATGACATTATTATTATTATTATTATTATTATTATTAATTATAAAAAGGGAAAATTTTATATATATATATATTATAGCAACAGCAATATATAAAGGGGCCAACTCCCTTGTTTGAAAGTAAAATAGAACACGACCTAGGATACTCTCCTACAACAACTATTACTTGCCGTACCTGCCCATTTTAATAGAAATTAACAATGGATAAATTTATTACACACGAGGATAAGAAATATATGAGTTTACAGTTAACTGATGCGAGAGAAAATCGAGGAGATGTTTATTTTGCAGTAGATAATTATATAAAGGGAATGAAATTGATCAGAAAAAATCATAAGCCTAATTTATCCAGTCCACAGGATTTACAGTTGTTTCTGCTTTATGAAAATACTCCTCAAAACAGATTTCTAAATTTTCATATTTACATAAATAATATCATGTCTAACAGAGATACGGCCATTCAGATTAAAGAATATGCTGGAGTAAATTGTGACGACTCGTTTATAACTAAAAAACACACATCATATATGCTTTCCAGACTAATTTCCGATGATAATCAGTTACAAATTAAAATTTGTGAAAATTCTCAACCCAGGGAAATAATTGATAATGACGATCTAATGGAAAGAGCGAATCCTACCGCTATATTGGTGTTTAATATATCGGCTGGTAATTGTACAACCCCACACGTAGAAGCATTAGAAGTTTTAACAGATTCTTGTTTTGATGAGGTAGACCGAGGAAATATGATTATTGCTTCAAAAACTGAATTAGCTTTGGGTGGAAAGACTGGCCAAAAATTTAAGTGTGTTAATTATAAACAAGACGATGATACAAATACTTTGTACAAAATACATATCTATGCTATGAGCGACGACGTTGCTTTTGAAAAACTTAGGTGCATAAGATCTGTGTAAAAATGAACTTTTTAAATAAAAAAAAAACCTCGAATTATTTTCATTGTCCTTGTGTTTTAGTGTGATTATTCATATTTTTTTCCTTGTTATAATTTAACTATACCCAAAAGGTAAAACCTTTTCAATCTCTCTTTTAACTTTTATATTATTAGTGGTGGGGGGAATGAATACCGGGGGTGGAGGAACATCCATCGTGTCTAATAATCTATTAATTGATACCAACAAAGATTGTATCGTATCAGGATTAATAAATTTTATTTTATCAGTATTATTTTGAGGTGTTGGCTGGGATGAGGACAAAAAACTTTTATCAAAATTTATACTATCATCCATCATAATATCTTGTTGTTGTTGCGTTTCTGGTGTTGAATTTGGATTTGAAAGAATTTCATCATTAATTTCATAATTTAATGTAGGAATTGAAGTAGCTATTCTATTTTGAAAGACGTTATTTATATCTTTTGAATCTATTTTATTCATATAGGGATAACCACCATTTTGAATATATGGGTGAAATGTTGGTATGATATCTATTTCGTCGATTTGTGATAAAGAAGGTGGTGGGGTTGATAACCCCAATTGATCCTCCATTTTTTAATTACACGTGTTTTTTTCGTTTGAAATCATTTTCATATATTGCTATTGTATTATCATTATTATTAATTCTCCTCTTATTTATAACAGAAATCTTTTCGTCGTTTATCATTATATCTTTTTCCTTGAGTCCGTGAAAAACGGCGGTTTTGTGAATTTCTAGGCCGTCTTTGTATATATCATCACAAATTAATAATTCATCATCAATAAGAGATGTATGATAGTGTTTTGATAAAAATATTATGGCATCAGATACGGATGCTATATTTATACATTTAAGTATATTCAAATATAATAACATATAAGATATACGTTTATGTGTAATTAGATATTCGGGGTCTTCTTCTAAATTACAAGAAGTGATTATGAAATGAACTATATCTGTCACGGGTGAATACATATCTGTGGATTTTTGTATATTTTGAGTTATTTTCAATTCGCCAACAAATAAGGAGTCATATAAATATAACGGAGAATTTATTGTACAGTGACACATAGCGTGTAAAAATAATGCAGCCATTCCAACTTGGAATTTATTATCATAATCATTATACAATGAAAGTTTGGGGAAATGAGCCATTTTAAAATTCACGGGAAGAGTAGAATCAAATCGAGAACGAAAAGACATGAATCTTAATCTTGATAATAAAGCTGAACACTGCTCTGAGAATTGAGGTTTATTGTTACCAAATATTAATATGGTCGATGCGAGTTTAACGTTATTACCTGATTCATAATTTGATCGAATAAATAAACGAGAACTACCAGTTATTTGATTAATCAATTGCCTATTAAATGGTTTATTGGCAATTTCATCCATATACCAAAACTTTGCAAAATTTGAGCTTTTGGAAAGGTCGTGATATCGATCTATCGTTGAAGAGTGATTCATAGTATGTGACGATAAAATTCCAGCATGATTACCAAGAACAGATAATACTTGGTTTAAAAATGTAGTTTTTCCTGAATTAGTTTCTCCTAGAAAAAAATGAAGGTGTTTATTTTTCAAACTAACACCATGACAAATAGCCCGCAATATCAATTTTAATACGTATATCAAGGACGATATATCATAACTAAATGTTTGTAATAATGAAATACAAGTAAAAGTTAAACAACAATTACATTCTACAATATTCATAGAATCTGTGGGAATATCTTTAAGAAAACTGGATCCACTTGGGTGTATTTTTGATATGCGCTCATAACAGATAGCTAAAGTCTCTATACGATATTGCAGTGTTTTTTTTGTTCTTGTGGGGGAGTTTTCAGATAAATATCTATCATTTTTAAAATATCGTGGTTTTCGTTTTCAGGTAATAGTTTTACAACATCCATCATGTCACTATAACTATTAGCTATTTGTTTCAAAATAAAATATTTGGTTAGTTTAATTAACTCTATAGTTTCCTTTTTTTTACACAATTCGTTTGTTAAATATAAATGTAATTCTCTTTTAGACATATTTGCAAATTTTCTTTTTTTGGCCATTAAAATTTCTGATGAACATAAAATATTTCCCCCATCACCAAAAAAATGACCATGTACCATGCTTTGTTTAATTTGATCATGAATTGAAGAACATTCGGTTTGTGAATGATTATCGATGGATTTTCTTTCATCGTGTAAAATTTTTAGCCTTTCGTAATTTTCAATTTTTTCTTCTTCTGATATATTACTTATGACATTCTGAACAATGGGAAAAAATTGTTTGTGTAAAAATTTACATTTGGGAATATGCTCCATTACGTCATTTAAATTATCATCTATGATGTCATGCTCTTTCTCCCCATTTCCATAGCTATTTGAATTATTCCTCGGATAATTACTGTAACTGATTGAAAAATTATTTTCTTCGTCATCTATATAGTACATAGGTATTGGTTTTAAGAGAACCAAAGAATCGCTTCCACTTAAACTTAATCCAATTAAAATGTACCTGTCTTCGAAAAGTTTGAGAAATGTTGGTGGCAAGCTGTTTATTTTACTTCCATTCCAAAAAGCTTCAATTTTGCTTATAATTTGATTTATTATAGATCCAGTATTTTTATTAGTTGTACAATGAATACGATTAGAAAATATTATACTTTCTTCTTTCGTCAATAATTCTATATTCAATTTATTATTATTATTATTATTATTATTATTATTATTTTTATTATTATTATTATTATTATTCTTTTTCTTCTTCTTCAAATTTTCATTATATTTTTTCTTTTTAGTAACGATAAAATTTGATATATGACTTCGTATGTTAGCGATATAATATATTTCTGGTATATGGAGCGGTATAGAAGCCACAGAAAGAGACGATATCGAACATTTTTTCCATCTAAATTCGTCCCAGATTACCAATTTCCCATTATTTATATTATTATTAATAGTTCCAGTTTTGTTATTTTGTTTGCTTTGATTATTTTTATTTTTGTTAGTTATACTTTTGTTATTATCCTTACCCCCCCCTTCATTAAAGCTACTGCTATTGCCAAGTAATATTATTGGCCGATATATTGCTAATAATTCATATAATATAGATTCATTCTTGACTAATAATATCGCAGCAATAATAATGTTGGGTATAATGATATTTCTTGATGCTCCTTGGATTGTAAAAGTTTGTGGTATATTAAAATGTTTGATTATTTGAGAATCTATTTCATCATTAAAACTACCTTTGTGGTTGTCATCACTATCAAATTCGCTTTCATCATAAGTTTGTGTTTGAGATATATTATAATTTTTAATTACACTTATTGCCTCCTCGATTTCCATAATGTTTTCAATTATCAATAGATGTTTGATACATAAGATGACCCAAGATTTCATGGAGTCATCTAAATTTAATAAGTTTGGAAATCTGATATATTTGTAATTCAAATGGTAATAAATTTGTAAAAATTCTTCAATGATAATTCTACTATTTTGAGTATTATAAGTTATAATCATTTTAATCCATTCTAATAATAATAATGAATGTGATTTTAAATCATCAGATTGTTTTAATAATAAAAAGTATATTGACACGAGGAAATGTATTGTGTGTCTCAGTTTTTCGCGATCATATAATTGCAAAACGTGTTCTAAATTATAAGGAAAGAGTAAGTCGTTTTCGAAAGGTGTGGCGTTTATAACATTATTATTATACGGGCTTATTTTTATTGTAATTAGAAAATCTTCGTTGGTTTTGTATTCATATATTTGAAAATCATCACCAATAATGGCATTTAAAAAACATGTATTGTAAGAATCTTTTAATATACTATAATTTGGTAATTCTAATATGAATATATTCCAATGGGTTTCTTTTTGATGATTATTAAAATATGTAATGTCTTTGTCATTACATATACAATTCAAAACTATTGGATAGTTTGATATATTTAAATGTGGTATATCTTGAAATTTCACTACATTAAAATTAGGAAATATGCTCTTATATATTTTAAATCGGATATTAGAATTTGTTCTATCGACGAGATATCCAACGTGGGTATACAAATGCATACTTGAGCTTGAACAATTTGGTAAAAACCAAGAAGAATTTAAATTTTCTTTATTGTTGGGCCACCTAATAAGGTTAAATGTCTTTTTCCATGCATTATTTTTATTATAGACATTAGCACTTTCTTCTCTCTTCCAATCCGGAATGCCATTATCAATTTCACGTGCACTAAATATATTTTCATTT
This sequence comes from Palaemon carinicauda, assembly GCF_036898095.1. NCBI lineage: Eukaryota > Metazoa > Arthropoda > Malacostraca > Decapoda > Palaemonidae > Palaemon > Palaemon carinicauda. The sequence goes on along the minus strand of NC_090728.1, from coordinate 14,743,076 downwards.
TCTATAAAACTTTGTATGATTTCTTCTTCGTGCTCTAATGAAGAATTCAAGTTATCATTATGAAGAAATAACTTCAAGGAATAAATTTTTGTATGCTCTGATATGGGCTTAAAAATATTAAACAAATCAAAAGCAATATCCAAATCAACAATTAAAGGACTTTCAGATATAAAGGCCCCGTCCTTGTAGCAACTATAAGGCAAATATGAGCAATCTATTTCATTTACATTTAAATTAGCCTCTCCATATTTTGCTGATCCGAAGACACTATAATTGGCTGTTGGATCAAAAAAACTATGATTTTCTATAACTGCGTGTAACATATTATAAAGACAAATTAAATCATGATATCTCATTATCAATGAAGGAATTTCAATATGAAATCCATTACTAAAACTTTTACCCTTTCCTAGTATATATATAGAAAAGTTAATTATACCTAAGCCCTCGGTTATTAAATATAGAACTTCATAGATTAGATTATTTTCGTTATATTTTTTACATTTATGTCGAATATTATGTATGAAAAAATATTCCGGTGTTCTAGTTCTATTTTTACAATATGAAATATATTCTTCTAAATTTAATAGTGTATTACTTTCAAATTTAAATTCACAGCCCTTTAAATCAAAATCTAAACAAAAATGTTGTAAATCAAGATATTTTCTTTGAATCGAAATAGACCCGTATAAACCACGAGGAACAAAATGATGATCCCGTATAAATTCATGTATTTTATTTCTTAGATTATTTATACCTAAACAATAAACACTTCCACACATATTTTGATATATTCCAAAAAAATTTAACGGAATATATGTTTCATTGCATTTTTGTGCGTTTTTGTTTTGAATGATAATTCCGTTATACATTAAATCTGATGAAGTCATGGATTCATATAAAGAATTAGAATCATTAACTCTTGCTTTGCGTTCATTAATTTGAATATTTTGTTGTCGGCTTTGATTATTGTTATTACCATACTGCGAAATTAAAGTCTGGGTATACATGATAAAGGTATCAATAAAATAAAATTTTGGTGTTTACTCTATATATACTTATATATATAATTAATTTTGAATTCATTCATTCATTTTATTTAGTTTTTTTTATATATATAAGGGATTTACGTGGCGTCCTTTGGTAATCAATGACTATATATGCACTAAAAAAGAATATACTCAGATTCATAACTAACTGTATACTGTGTAAAATATAAAATACAATTTTATCTATATAGTTGTCATAAGAAGCAGCAAAAAAATGAATTATTGTTACAAAAATCAAATATATTGATAATATCATACACATTCGTATAAATGCATAAACAAATTCCATTTTTTAAATTTATAATTTATGATTCATATTTTTTCATATCTATAAATAACTATATATATTTATTTACTTAGTAATAGTTTATTTTGATTTAAAAGTATGAAATCTTTGTATTTTGGCGATAATGACGAAGAAAGTATATGTTTGATAAATGAAAATAACGCAATAATAAATGATGGCGAGGAAAATAATCTTTGGTTCAAAAAAAGACCAAAAAAAATACTAAATTATACTCAAAAGTCTTATTTCGAGTTTATTTTTATAAAAAAAATCAATGATTCATTTCAGGCCCCAAAAAACCTTTATTATAATAATCTAAAGCGTAAAATATTTCCCCGTAAATCTTAATTTGATAATTATATTTCTTCGTTTCAAAGAGGATAAAATATATTTTTTTAACACAATTTTGTGGTTATATATACACCAACAATACAAAAATTCAACAAAGTACGCTACTAACTAACTTGCAATATAGAAATAGATAATCATGAGCGTTTCAACCCTTTCAGACAACGACGATGAGAGTAACAGCTTTAATAAAGACAAAATCTATTATGAATCATATCACCCGTTAAATTATTCAGACAGCGACGATGAGAGTAACAGCCATAAAGACAATAAAACCTATTATGGCTGGCAAAATCGCCCGTTAAATTATGGTCCACATAATTTTTTATTTACACAATCATTAAACAATCCAAATGTGTATGTAAGAAAAACTATTTATTTGGATGAACAATCAGGGGATAAATATGTCAGCAAATCTCTTATTTTTGATTACTTAAAAGGCATTTATGCAATGTTTAATAGAACCAATGAAACGAAAGCGGAAATGGTCTATAAGCTTTTAGATAGACAATTATCTGATTATAATATAGTAGGAATAAATGTTCAAAGTTACAGGGCCGTATCATTCAATCGGAGGGGTGTTATCAAAATTTTTGATAATAATAATAATAATAATGATATTGAGGAAAATAAGGTTTATACTTTAAGTATCCCCGTTCCTATCCATTCTGTACCATACGATAATGTTAAACAACAAATTGAAAGATTTTTAAATGAATCGAATAACATTTTATCGCATAACGAGCATTTAGAAGAAGTGTTTGATGTATTACCTACTGAATATCCAAAATTGGAAGAAATTGAATCCCTTGGGTGGGAAACTTATAACGATGATTGTTACTTTGAATTTGTTTATGATGAATTATTAGGTATATATTATAGAAAATGTTTACATTTTTATAGCAATTTAAATCAATTTTTGTATTCTCAATATAAGGAACGCCCAAAATCCATAATGAAATTGAATCGAGTTTTTGAAATGTTACAAAAATATAATCATCTCTATGTTTTACATAATGTGTTAATTGAACATAATATTATAAAAGTTAATTTCCCAAAAAATGAGGTTACACAATTGTCTTTTGATAATAAGATAAATAAAAATGTAATAACAGTATATGATATTACTAATGCAAATATAAAACTACAATATAACTATAAACCATTGATTGTTTCTTGTAGATACCGAGATTTATTTGATTAAAATTTTTTTATTAGAATTAAAAAATACAAACGATGAATATTCACCAACCATTTATAATTGTTTGTCTTATCCTTTCCATTATCTTCATTATAAACTGTTTAGCTGAAATATTTATATTTCCAGAGGGAATAGGATTTATGGGACCAAAATATAATATAATTATTAAGGTCATCCAATTAATATTGGTATCACCCATTTTTGTTGGTACAATTTATTATTTAATAAGAGATAGCAAAAATGTAGAAAATGATTCTTATCATGATACTCTGATGAATAAAGAGCAATATTTCCATAATTTCAAAAATCCTACTTACGAAAACACAGAAAACGAAGACACAATTGAATATATATCTCATAATGATCGAGCGTTATTAAGATAATAATTGATTAATTATAGTATGAGAATACAACGAATATTTCTAATACAACTTTTCAATATTGGAGAGAAAAATAATTGAATAATAATTCATCACTTACATATTATATACTGTAGTATTTCTCGTAATTATTGCTCTTAACAATGTTCTATTTGGATTATCTTTTTAAAGTTAGAGGCAATACTAATTTAAAATTTTCGGAATAAAAAAATTAGATTTAATCATTTTTCTTTTTTTTTTAATCACAAAACTTTTTTATGATGATATCATTAACTGTGCTCCTATATTTCTTAATGTTAAAAAATATACATCCTTAAATGGATCCTGTTATAAAGATATGCGAAGAAATTGAAAATGAAAATTATGGAAACGCAATTCAATATTATTCAATGTTTTTCCATCGTATTTTGTCATACATTATCAACCAGAAAAAATACGAAGGTATCAATGAAATATTAAAACTTCAGTTGAATAATGAAAGTAATTTTCATTCGGCTATTGTTCACTTATTATATTATATGTGGCAGTCTAAATGGCAAAGGGGTGGTAATGTTCAATATATTAGTACCAGAGAATTTAAAGACATGATTTACAAATCACAAAAAGTAGAGAATCTTTTAGATTGTTTAAAAAAAGACTCAAAAGCTAGTTTTTATTTATTTCTTCCGCCCAATTTTACCATTTTCTTTCGCAAGCTTTATATGTTATGGAAAATGAACTTCAAAAAGCATTAAATAACACTAATACGTTCATTGGAAAAGATACTTTACATAAATGGTCATCTCTATTTTCTTCAATTTTAAATGGTTATATGAGCACAAATTTACATACCAACGTAGGAAATTTATTATGGATGCAAGAATTAAGGGTTATTGCCTTAATATATAAATATTTTTATTTGTCTTACGAAAAAAAGGAAGAAAATTGGAATTGGCATGAAACTCAAATACAAAAGAAAATGTTAGACCTACATCTTACTTACAAAAATAAATATGAAATTTTACAGAATGATTTAGTTAAAAAATTAAACCAATCACACGATGCTTGTGAACGTGCTTATAATTTATTACTAAGCAAATTTGATTCATATAAACAAAGGGAACAAAAAAATAGACTTCTTCACGAAAAGGAGGTCCTAGTGTATAATGAGCACATGATGAATATGTGTAAAAATACACTCGAAAATAATAATAAATATTGGAAAAATGTATTAAGCGTTATTAGAACTGATACACAAAATATGGAAACAGAGGAGACATTATACCCAGATTTAGAAAATACTGAAGATTATAATGATAAAAACAAAAATAGTGACACAATTATTTTATCATTTACAAATTTGCTGTCTGATAAAGAAAATAAAATATATTTATTAGAAGAAGAACTAAAAAACTCTAAGACCGAAATAGGAAAACTTTATGAAAAAGAAAAAGAACTACTAAAAAAGGATTTAGATAAGGAAAACAAAATAAAAGAACTTTTCAATGAGTTAAATCATTGCAAAGATCAAAAAGACACCTCAAAGCATGAAAGTATGAATAAAGATACAATTTTAAAATATAAAGAATATATGGAAAATTCAGAAAAAGACATAATCTTATTTAAACAAAAAATTCAGGAACAAAAAAGTTTGATTAGAGATTTAAAATATCAATTAAAAGAGTGTGAACAAGATAATGAAAGCGACAAGCGAGATAAGGAAAGTATTATAAAAAGAATAACAAAAGAGAGAGATGATTGTTTATATTCAAATGAACAGTATCAAAAAGAAAACGAAGACATTATACGCGAAACAAAAGACGATATGAAAAAAATGAAAAAAGAGTGCGCTAAACATTTAAAACAATTAAAAATACAAGAAGAAGAAATTGAACAATTAAAATCAACAATTTTAAAACAAAGCACCAACCTTGAAAAGGCCATAGAAGAAAAAAATAATATAATTCTTAAACAGAAAAAAGAAGAAGATTTATTGTTTCAGGAATATGAAAATGCTTTAGCATTAACAAATAATCATATTGAAAAATTGGTCGCGATATTTGATAATTCTCCAAAAGAAGAAAAACGGGTTGTTAAAGTTGCTTCAGGACTGAAAAATCAAATTGATGAAAACAACAAAATACTTTCATTATTAATAAAGAACCAAGAAAAACAACAACAACAACAACTCCTCGTCACTCCATCCTTAACGACAAAAGAAACAATCCAACCGTCACCCCTTTTACCTACAACTAGTGGTAATAATGATAATTTACAACCAAGTGAATTGCCCCGTGATTATTATGATGTCTCTACTAAATCGAGATTAGAACAACTAGGTGGAAACACCACACCTTTATATAATAATCCTAATAATGATAATAAGACAATAACCAAACACGAAGCAAACAAAGCTATGCGGGTGATGGAAGACGAACATTCACCTCCCCTCCAAATCAACCCCCCAAATAAAGATGATGATAATTTACAATTAATGGAACATCAACAAGTGTCATTATTACCTGAAAATAAAATAATCCAACCATCATCTGACGAACACTCACCTCCCCTCCAAATCAACCCCCCAAATAAAAATGATGATAATTTACAATTAATGGAACACCAACAAGTGTCATTATTACCTGAAAATAAAATAATCCAACCATCATCCTCCTTGTTTACATTTGGTAGTAATAACCAACCATTACCACCATCATCATCATCATCATCTTCCTTGTTTACATTTGGTAGTAATAATACCAATAATCCTTATTACATTCCTACTGAATCAAGATTAGATCAATTAAGGGCAAATAAACCACAATTATATAATGATGATAATAGTAGTAATAATAATAATATTAATGATGATAACGAGACACTAATGGAAGTAGACCAAGAAGAATCTCTGTCAACTCCAATAATAACTTCACAATTACCACTACCACTACCACCACCACCACCACCACCACAACAACAACAACTTATATCTTTACCACCACTACCACCACCACTCCAATCATCATCATCATCATCAACAACAACAACAACAATACAATTTATAACAAACTTACCACCATATAATAACATTGTCAACGATAATAATGATCAACAAAATACTACTACTCTGGCAATTTCAAACCACGAAGAAAATAATAGTAATTTGCCATCATCATCATCATCATCGTCGTGGGTATTACCACTACCACCACTACCACCAACTTATAGTCCTCCCATGCTAACTTATAATGATACTACTAATGACAGCACCAATAGCAATAATGGTGTTGTTTCTAAAAAGGACGAGAAAATTAAACTAATACCAATAGAGAATTTAAAATCTGAAAATAACAGCAATGTCATTGATAATAATGATCAACAAAATACTACTACTCTGGCAATTTCAAACCACGAAGAAAATAATAGTAATTTGCCATCATCATCATCATCATCATCGTGGGTATTACCACTACCACCATTACCACCAACTTATAGTCCTCCAATGCTAACTTATAATGATACTACTAATGACAGCACCAATAGCAATAATGGTGTTGTTTCTACAAGGGACGAGAGTTTAAAAACTGAAAATATCAACACACCCCCACAAAAAGTACAAGATGAAATAGAAAAAGAAGTAGCGGCACAAAATAACCAGGTCCACCAATTGGATTCTAAAATAAAGGTAATAAAGAAAGAAGATACATTATTGGACGACGAGAACGCGGTAGACATAAAAAAAGAAAGAAAAATTAAAAGTGCAGGTGATGGTGTCAGTAAAAAAATAAAAAGGGGGAATATAAAAAAGGGGGATACATCAATAAAAAAGAACAAAAAAATGACGATCCCGAAAAAAATACACCCAAAGAAGAAAACTAATATTATAATTGAAAAGGAAAATAAACAACAAAAAGAAACCAAAACAACACAATTGGTAGATATGGAAAATGATAAAATCCAATTTCATACTATGGACGACCTTAAAATGGAAATAACCGAAAAAGAAGAAGTATTATTAGATGATGATCATGGTGGTGGGCTTGATAGAAGCAGAAGGGCTAATAAAAGGAAATTAGAAAAAACCAAAGAAGACGAAGAAGAAGAAATTCCAATAAAAATACCTAAGATTGAAAATCAACAAAAAGATCAACAAGAAAACCAATTTAAATTAGAAAAGGCAAATGCGTCTTTAGAAGGAAAAAATGATAGAACCAACATTGCCCTACTCGAAGAAAAGGAAAACTATAATAATAACGATGATGATGATGAAGAAGAACTCTGATAAAAAACTGATAAAAGTACAATATGTAGAAACATAATTAAGTGATATCATCATCAATATTAAGATTATTTCTAATATAGGTTGTTTGATTCAATTTATCATTATAATTATAATATTTTAAATATACACTAGCTATTTCTAATAGTATTAGTCCAATTAACACTATAATTTCGATAGATAACATTTGTTGGTCACTTATGTAAATATTATAATTTTTTTTCAAAATCTTTAATATAGATATAACCAATAACACCAATGATAAGAATATCATTGTCACGAATAATGCATCAGATAGGACCATTTTGGATACAGTTCTCATTTTTTATATTTTATATTAAACTCTACAAACTTTAAATTGCATATAAATATATATAGTATATCATTTTCACTAGTTAGATAATGGGAGTTCCGTTTCTTACAAATAAAATTCAAGATAATAATGCTCGGCTACCTTTACTAACAAAATACAAAAATAATAATGATAATCATTATCAATCGCAACATCTCAATGATATATATGATAATATCGGAAATGGGGGGAAACTGAATAGTATTGGTGTTGATGGAGCCATATTTTTACATGCACACATTAAAAGACCAGACAAAACTGCGTTGTTAGATGATGATAAAATTGATATAAAAAAATGTAATGCAACTGGTGTAGTTAATAGCATCATATATTATATAGAACAGATTTGCTCATTTTATGAATCTTTTAGGAAAGAAGAAATCATTAACGATACTGTTTATTGTTTTCTTGCCATGGATGGATCATCTCCAACCATCAAAAACAGAAAAAAAAGAGAAAAAATGGATGATTATAGTTTGTTGACCTTATCAGAAAAGAACGAACTCCATGAATATATTTTTCATTTATTAAAAGAAAAACTTATTTCTTTATCGTATCCCTATAATTTTTCATTAGAAAGTAACTATCATATTGAATACTCTAAAAGGGGAGAAGGGGAAGTGGAGCTAATGAAATTTACTCAGAAATTCTGTGGGAATGAAACAAATGTTAAACTTTCATCTGACTCGGATGTAATGGCCATGCTCGTTTTAAGACAAATAAAAAATGTAGCTATAGTAACCCCCACATTAAGTAAAAGTAAAAACAGTGACACATATAGTGGGCCTTTTATATCAAATCTATATATTTTATTGTGTGGCCTTAAATTTAATATTGATCAAATGATATTATACGTTATATTACATTTTATATTTTTTGGTAGTGATTACAATTTTGGTTTTATGATACACCCATCAGAGAGCCAAAAAAAAATAATACATGAATTAACTGCTAAATTCCACGCAGAAAACAACGACTTTTCTTCCATGATTAGATCAATTGGAAATTGTTGTGTCAGATTTTCTAAACAAAATACAGATACCAATAATACAGTATCGCAATGGGCTACTCCCCTGAAAAAATTATTATTGATTGAAAGTATATGTTCTATATTATATTATGCGTCAATGGGCAAATCAAGTATTTTTTTAACAAAATTTTCGCCGTTATTATATACAAAATTCAATATAAAAGAGTTGAAAACTTTAGTAGCCGCTATTGATTTTTATGAGACTTAAAATGAATCATGTTATCAAAGTTGAAATTTATTTAGAAATTACATCTTTTCCGTCTATAATAGTAGTAACTGGAGGGAAAAATGGATGTCCAAATAATACTGAGGGGGTGTAATTAATAAATTGTTGTAAAAATTTTATATTATGTCCATAACAATAATCATTTTCCTCGGCGAAACATTTCAAGTGTAACATGGCATGAAATATAACTATAGTTATATCTAATACAGTAGGTCCTATTTTATATAAAGTATAATTTAATGCATTTAAACACGAAATATTTACTGTAGTATTGAATAGGGGTCTCTCGGCACCCAAAACAACAAAACGGTGATCAGTATTAATCAATTTATTTTTTTCTGATAAATGGATATAAATTGCTTTATTTTCAATTTGATCTACGATGCTATTTGATGTAGATAATCCTGGAAACAAAGATTTATTTTTCAGTTGTATGTCAATGTTATTATTATTATTAGTAGTAGTAGTAGTAGTAGTAGTAGTGGTCGAACAGTTACAAATTCCTATAATTTCATCTGGAAAATAATATATATAAATTGCATCTTTGTTTATAAATGCGGAGATGTGTTCTTTGTTTTTGGCATCCTTTAATTCCCACGTATTTGGGCATCTATTCCACGACAATATATTACGTTCTTTGTCTGTTAAATCATGTAAATTAAACAAAGATTTTATTGTAATATCATATTTAGAAAAGTAATTTTCAAAAATAAATTTATTGATATTTCTAAAAAAATCTTCAAATTTCAGTTCTTTACTTATATTACTAGATGCCATATATGAAAAATATTCAATCCAATTATTATAAATGGCAGTTACATAATCGTGACATTTTTTTGAATCTGAATATATTAACGAAGCAACCGGTGTAGCTTTTATACTATTCATGGGACCTAGTACTCTGAATAATTTATCCATTTTCATTTCAAGAATATCAATTCGAACTCTTAGGTTCTCCGCTTCATTATTAGATATCATTTTTTTTTCTTCGTTTGTTGATCCCACTAAAAAGGTATCAGATATATATCTTTGTGGGTTTATATTTTTTTCGTTTGAAATAATAATTTCGTTTTTGATTGAAGAATATCTTTTTCTTTTTTTTTGGTTTTCTCTTTGGGTCATTTTTTTTAATTATTTAATAAAAAAATATTGTCGTTTTTAAATTTTATATAAATATATGTGTATATCATGCACACACACACACACACATATATACCTTGTTATATATTCTTTTTCAAATCCTGAGAGCAAATCTTTTTAGATAAGTCACACATTCTAAAAAAAACATGACTACTAAATCAAAATTAAATTTTGTAAATGATAATAGTAGTAGTAGTAGTAGTAGTAGTAGTAATAGTATTAGTAGTAGTATTAATGGCGATAATTATATTAACGTTGAATACCAAAATGGAAATTTAAAACACAACACTAAGTATCTCAAAGATGATGATAAAATAGGAGAGGAAAACGGCAACAACGACAACAATTATAATAATAATAATAATAATAATAATAATAATAATAATAATAATAATTGTTTTAGAAAATTAAATTTTGATTATAGACAACATATAAAATATAATATAAATGAACTGAAAAACTTACATTTTCACATACGAGAACTGAAAATCCAGATTACTAATCTAATTGAAAAAATGGATAATATTTGTTCATCTGAAAATAATATTAATAATAATAATGATAATACAATTGATATTTTTTATAATAATCCTTTATTTTTATATAATACACCATCACCATCCTTTTTATCTACCTCATCCTTTTCTTCGTATATCATGCCCATAAATGAAAATTGCGACCCAAAACAAATACATCAAAGCTTAATTTATGGCTATTCAGATTATTATAAATTTATCATTGGTAAACGTGGAAAAAAAATTAATAATTTAAGAAAAAAATATAATGTTATTATTGATATACCCGATAAATACTCACCAGAAAATCAAATCATTATAATGGGTCTCTGTAAACTCAACGTACTAAATACCCACATAAAAATTTTGAATACTATTGCATACGCCCTAAATTTTTCTAATTAATAATAAAACCTTTTATGTGTATATATAGTTAATATACTGTACACATTATACAAATAATTGTCCATTTCCAAAAATTCACACTAACTTTCCATTGGATATACTTGTATGAATTTTTTCATATAAATTTTCATATTGTAATATAGATATCGCCGGCTTAATTTTACTAGGTTGAATAATGGTATAATAATGTTTTATACAAATAGGACAAGGAATCAAAAGTGGAATTATGTGAATAAATGCATATAAATGGTCTGGTAAACAATTAGTTTTAGAATTTTTATTGTTTGCAGCATTTATTGAAAAGGCATGAAAAATATTCCAATATATTGGTCCCCAACTTGCCGGTCCATATAATTCAGGGGGCAACTTTGAATAATTAGAAAAAACCGTTTGATTAACATAGTGAATTGAATGTGGAGGAATTAATGAAATCTCTTTTATTGTATCACAGCACCCTATGTTATATAAAGTTTTGGATAATTCTTTGAGTGTGTTCACTTTATTGAATTCGAGATTTTTTGTGAATAAAATTTGTTGGTAATTATGTTGACTACTTTCATTTTCTAGATACCATTCCAAGAAAAGGTGTTCAATTTCAGTTTTTTTATTTTCTATATCCTGGGGATTGTTGTTGTTATTATTATTATTCTTCTTAGTCAAGAAAACAATTTCCCATAACTGTTTTTCAATTTGTTGGGGACTCTTAACCTGAACTTTATAGCTTTCGTTGTTAATTATTGTGTTTACTAAAACCTCTAACATTTCAAAAAATCTTCTAATTTGATTTTTAATTTCTAATAATAATAATAGGTTATCATTGTTTTCATATGAGTACCATCTTAAAATAGAAAATATAGAATTGGTAAAAAATTCGGGGAAATATAAAATGGCTGGGTATTCTTTACAAGATTTTAATTTATAGAACATTTTCCAATTAAATAATAACTGAATTTCACCTTGTGATGATATGAAATCAATAGGAAAATTAATTGTTTTGGGGTGCATCTTTTTTTATTATGAAAATTATTTATACTAAAATAGTATCGCTGTTTACTGCATCTACAATGGTTTGTTTTATTTCATTATCAGGATTCATTTTTACAATAGTATTGATAAATGCCTCTCGAAATTTAGAAATAAACATCGTCTTTGTAGTTTGATTAATATATATATAGACAAATAAACGCGGGTCTAGTCTCGCATACATGACAACTTCCCCCTTTCCGCCTTTCTTCAAGTAATATACTCTATCAATGTTTCCTACATCAAATTTAAATTGAGTTAGATCATCATCACCTTCAATAGGATTATATATGTAATCAAACTCAACATTGAAATTAATATCCTTTATAGCATTTTCAAATTCATCTGGATAGGCAATGTGATTGCAGTTACTTCTATATCTATGGTGGATTGCTCTAGGATATGGCTTTAGCGTCATTACCCCAGTGTTATCTAATTTCAGGTTATTATAAACAGTTTGCCTCAGCCCATTTTCGATGTAAATAACTTGAAGCAATAAATTGGGGTCTCTTGCCCAAAAAATATACCCTTCGTTTTCAAGTCCATCATTCCACGTAGCTCCGTGCATATAGAAATACAATACCAACTTCTTATTTTTTAAATCATTCATTCTTCCAACCATTACACACTCATTTACATTTTCATAAAATGGTGATTTTTTGTGGTGTAAATAATATAGTCGATCAGTGGCATGTACATTTATATATTTTAAATCAAGAGGGACATCTTCTTTATCGACATCTAAATAATAATGAGAAAATAGATATTGTTGGTGTATCCAGAATGGGAAACTAAATTTTAAAAGATCTATTGGGGCATTTATTCTTTCTTGGTAACTTTTGAAATTATTCATTTTTTAATATATAAAATTTTATATTAATAAATTATGAAAACCCTTCTCTGTTTATTAGTCAACTTCTTCAATGGTTGGGTGGAATTGATTATTATGTAAATTTGATTCATTTCCCCCAAGTATATGTTCATAATCCTTTTTTATTTCTTTTAATTTATTTTCATAATCTTTTTGTTTAGCAGAGGGGGTTTCATCAATCCACTTGAGAGTACTTTCTAATTTTGATTTAAATATATCTATATTACTACTGTTATTATTTATGATATTATTTTGTATTTCTAAGCAATATGATTCTAATTTACATTTAGCTTCTATATCGTTTCTTAATTCCCGGTCTTGAGCAGCATACATTTCAGCTTCTTTGATCATTCGATCTACCTCTTCTTTGTTTAATCTTCCCGAGTCATTAGTTATAGTAATTTTTTCTGATTTGCCGGAAGATTCTTCGGTTGCTGACACATTTAATATCCCATTGGCATCAATATCAAATGTAACCTTAATTTTAGGTATACCCTTGGGTGCCTGGGGTATATTATTTAATTGAAACTCCCCCAAATAATTATTATCTTTAGTTTTAGTTCTTTCTCCTTCATATATTTTGATATTAACACATTCTTGGTTATCACTATACGTAGTGAAGTTTTCAAATTTGCTAGTAGGAATTGTCGCGTTTCTTTTAATCAAGGTAGTCATAATATTACCGGCAGTTTCAATACCCAATGAAAGGGGAGTCACATCCAGTAATAATAAATCTTTGATCTTATCAGATTTATCTCCACTGAGAATGGCAGCTTGAATGGCAGCACCATAGGCTACAGCCTCATCTGGATTAATCGACTTATTCAAATTCTTTTCATTAAAAAAAGTTTGAAGGAGGTTTTGTATTTTTGGAATACGCGTAGAACCTCCAACCAAAACAATTTCATCGATGTCACTCTTATCGAGCTTAGCATCGATTAACGCCCTTTCAACTGGCACTAGAGTGTTTTTGAATAAACTCCCACACAAATTTTCAAATTTAGCGCGAGTAATGGTAGTATGAAAATCAATTCCCTCATATAACGAATCAATTTCGATTGTCGCTTGTGTAGATGAAGATAAAGTTCGTTTAGCAGTTTCACAGGCAGAACGAAGACGCCTTAATGATCTTTTATTGTTGCTTAAATCTTTTTTATATTTTTTGTTGAATTCTCGTGTAAAATAATCTAATAAAATACTATCAAAATCTTCTCCCCCAAGATGAGTATCTCCTGCTGTTGATTTAACTTCAAAAATGCCATCATTACTAATATTCAATATAGATACATCAAAAGTCCCCCCACCCAAATCAAATATTAAAACGTTTTGTTCTTTTGTATCATTATTTAATCCATAAGCGATGGCGGCGGCTGTGGGTTCATTAATTATTCGAATAACATCAAGTCCAGCGATGGTCCCAGCATCTTTGGTAGCCTGTCGCTGAGAATCGTTAAAATAAGCCGGAACTGTAATAACAGCTTTATTTATATTTCGTCCTAAATAATTTTCTGCAATTTTTTTCATTTTTGATAATATCATAGAAGATACTTCTTCTGGGGTTAACACCTTTTTCTCTTTTTTATATTCGACTTGTATTTTTGGTTTATTCTCTTCGTCAATAATTTCATAGGGTAAGATTTTAATTACTCGTTGAACGCAATCATCTATATAATTTCTGCCCATTAACCTTTTTACATAAAAAATGGTATTTTTTGGATTCAAGGCACATTGATTTTTTGCCGCTTCCCCAATAAGTCTTTCGGTGTCATTGAATGCAACATAAGAAGGAGTGGTTCTATTTCCTTGGTCATTAGCAATAATTTCAACTTTTTCATTTTGAAAAACAGCAACACACGAATAAGTAGTTCCCAGGTCAATACCAATAACCGGAGAATTATTATCCTCCATTACTAAAATATTTAGCTATCAACTATATGTTACTTGGTCGTAAATTAGAAGTCTAATGATGTATTGCAGTTCATATTCTGGGGTTTATATACATATACAGATGCACAGTGCAGCTACTATTACATATAACTGAATAACAGTAACAATAAAATAATTATTTAAAAGTTATTAAAATTTAACAAAATTCAAAAAAGTTAAGATAATATTTTACGTGGTTATGTTTTTTGTGTAACACTCTTAAATTATTTTTTGTAATACTAATAATAAATACATTAGTCACCGCAAAAAATCTTTTATTTGTCATAGAAAACTATTATTATTTGTTTTAAATATATATTCATGGGCATTATCAATCTATTTTTTTTATTAACCTGCTCATAATTTTTCAAATTCCCGACAATTATTTTTTAATTGAAAAAATGCGTAAATTTCAATAAAATTTCAACAAAATCAATTAATAAAACTTTGGAAAACCAATAAAAAATGTTCATAATATTACCAATGAAGTTCATAACATGCTTTTTTTGTTAATAATATTACCATTTCGGTTAACTTTTTTTTTTTGTGGTTAACATTTGTATTATATTTGTTCATAAAATTACATTTTAGTTAATAATATTACCGTTTGGGTTCATAATATTGAATTCTAGTTAATAATATGACATAGAAAACTATTGAAAAATAAGAAAAAATATTTAAAAAATCAAAATATGTGTATTTTATGATATAAATGTAGTTTTATTGGGTAAAATGGACATTGAACGTGGGGAAAAAATGAAAAATAACACCTAATAGGACAAATAAATTAGGTTTTTGTTGAAAAAATAGAAAATATAAATGTTTTTGTTTCATCAAATACTACTTTTTAATTACAAAAATGAGGGATTATATGAATAAATTTAAAAAATATTTAGATAAACAAGTATTTTTTATATAAAAACTTAGTTTTTATAAGATTAACCCACAAAAAATATTAAAATTGAAGAAAAATAACCTAAAAAATGAAAAAAAAATATTCTTTAGTACAAAAAAATAATATTTTTTACAGAAAATTCACAAAAGACACACAAAAAAACTAAAATATATGTATTTTTTAATATAAATATAGTTTTATTAGATAAAATGGACATTGAACATGGGAAAAAAATGAAAAAAAACTTCTAATAGGACAAATAAATTAGGTTTTTGTTGAAAAAATAGAAAATATAAGTGTTTTTGTTTCATCAAATACTACTTTTTAATTACAAAAATGGGATAAAATGGACACTGAACACGGGGAAAAAATAAAAAATAACACCGTATACGACCAAAATATAGTTTTTAGTAACATTTAATGTGACAAAAAAAAAGTTTTCATAAGAATAACCCAAAAAAATATAAAAAATTGAAGAAAAACAGTCTAAAAAACAAAAAAAAAACATTCTTTAGTACAAAAAAATAATATTTTTACAGAAAATTCACAAAAGACACAAAAAAAAATTAAAATATATGTATTTTTTAATATAAATATAGTTTTATTAGATAAAATTGACATTAAACGTGGGGAAAAAATTAAAAAATAACACCCAATAGGACAAATAAATTAGGTTTTTGTTGAAAAAATAGAAAATATGAATATTTTTGTTTCATCAAATAGCACTTTTTAATTACAGAAATGAGGGATTATATGAATAAATTTAAAAAATATTTAGATAAACAAGTATTTTTTATATAAAAACTTAGTTTTTATAAGAATAACCCACAAAAAATATTAAAATTGAAGAAAAATAACCCAAAAAATGAAAAAAAAAACATTCTTCAGTACAAAAAAATTAATATTTTTTTACAGAAAAACCACAAAAGACACACAAAAAAAACTAAAACATATAATTTTTTAATATAAATATAGTTTTATTAGATAAAATGGACATTGAACATGGGGAAAAAATAAAAAAAATAGCACCTAATAGGACAAATAAATTAGGTTTTTGTTGAAAAAATAGAAAATATAAATGTGTTTGTCTCATCAAATACTACTTTTTAATTACAAAAATGGGATAAAACGGACACTGAACACGGGGAAAAAATAAAAAATAACACCGTATACGACCAAAATATAGTTTTTAGTAACATTTAATGTGACAAAAAAAAAGTTTTCATAAGAATAACCCACAAAAATATAACAGAAAATTCACAAAAGACACACAAAAAAAATTAAAATATATGTATTTTTTAATATAAATATAGTTTTATTAGATAAAATGGACATTGAACGTGGGGAAAAAATAAAAAAATAACACCTAATAGGACAAATAAATTAGGTTTATGTTGAAAAAATAGAAAATATAAATATTTTTGTTTCATCAAATAGTACTTTTTAATTACAGAAATGAGGGATTATATGAATAACTTTAAAAATATTTAGATAAACAAGTATTTTTTATAAAAAAAAAAAAACTAGTTTTCATAAGTATAACCCACAAAAAAATTTAATATTGGATTAACTAGCACCCTGTAAAATGATTTTCTTATAAAAATAGCAAACATATTATAATGAACAGTGAAATTTATTAAATTAATGATATAAAGTCTATTTTATTTCTGAAAAATCATTTATTTGTTGAATATTGGGTAAAGTAACAATACTTTCTCTGTCAACTTTGTTTGTATATTCGGTTGTATAATATTTAAAACTTTTATTCGTGTTTTTAGAATATTGATAATATATAGTGAAAGTAAGAATTGATGAAAGTAATATGACATTTAATACAATTAAACATATATTGTGGTTTTGTGTAAAAAAACATTTAGTATTAATTACATCTTTGTTATATACAACATCGTGTTCTGTTGTAGATTTTTTGAATAAATTATCTTCATATGAAAATACTGAACACGTTGTGGATTTATTATAGAAAAACAATTCAATGTTTTCAGATATAACCGAACACCAATTATTATTGCAGTTACCATTTAATGTCTTATTCTTTAAATTTGGGTTCGTGTGTAGAATAAGTAAATCATTAAAAGAATTTGTAAAATTACCCGTCTGATTTTCTTTGATGATAACATTATTGGGTCCACATAAAAAACATATATCGTTAGTTATATTACAATTTTCTATGTCCACCAAATCTATAATAGTTGAAAGAATGAAAGTAGTCGATATTGATTTGGCCAAATAAAACGAATTATTTTCGTTTTTTTGTAAAGCGAACATAGTATTATACGGCGGAGGATTTTGTAATGGCAATGGAAATAATAATGGCATCAAAAGTGGGTAATAACTATATAATTCATACTGTACAAAATATTTTCCTTTTTTTAAAGCATTTACCCATATAGGAAAAGGCATGGCGTTTGTAGGAAGTTTCAATTTATAAGGTAGGTGGTCGGGGTAGGATAATGGATTGGGCTCTGAACGAGTAATTATTTTCTTGATGGCATTTAAAGTATTGTTCATTTTATAGATTAAATTCAAATCTATATCCAATATATATGCGCTTTTCATAAATCTTTCCCACCCATTATATAAATCTGGTAAACTATAAACCGACGAGGAAAAATAAGTATAACAAGTAAAATTATTGTAATTTAAACGAAAGGGTTTGTGTTGATGAACAACCCCAAAAAAATGTTTCAAAATTGTGAATTATTGGTAATATATAATTAGTTAGTTTTTCATCATTACATTTTCTTTTAACAAATAAAATATCCGTGTGTATTTTATTAAAGTTGATTTTATAATATATAAACCGCCTTTCATTTTCATTGATATAATCTCCAAAATATACACGAAGCGGGGATTTATTATGTTGTGCTCTACTTGAATTTAAAAAAAAATAAAAGTAACAATAATAATAATATAGAAAGTTTTCTATACATTGGTCCGTTAGATTGGAAATAATTAGATATTAGAAAATGATATATCATATATACATAAAGTTTTTTAATCATATATTTATTAAAAAATATATTTTAATTCATTTTAAAGTAATTTTAACTAAATTAATAATGATAACGAATATTTTTGTATAAAAATATTTATTTAAAATAAACCGAAAAAAATATAAATAAACCAACAGACGAGTGGGTTACATAATTACTAAAATGGATAGCCTACATAAATGTTTATTTTTGCATAAAGTCTTTCAATAAAATAATGTTAGCAATATTTCTCGTTTTGTTATTTGCTATTTTGATTTATGTAGGACTCAAATATATTACCCCAAACACAAATAAACCAACAGACGGGTTGCTTACAAATTCCGTGGGGTAATTTATGTCTGTCAAGGATTGGTTTATAAATATTTTATCTAAATAATATATTACTTTGATTATAAGGTGTTAATATTTCTGGGGATAAATTAAATTTGTTTTGATTTATAGATAAAATGGGTTTATCTTTTTTTATTTCAATATCAATATTTCCTTCTTTGTTAATGATTAATTTTTCATTTTCATCGTGATATTCCTTATATTCATTTTCGTTATCATTGTCAATTGGCATGTATTTATTTTCATGTATATTAAAATGATCTTTTTTCTTTAAAAATACTAGTACTATTATTATCATTATCATTATTTTCATTGTTGGCTCCTAAATGGATTCTTTTATATTGAAATATTTCAAAGCTACCTTTTCTCTTCTTATTGTTGCTATTGTTTTCGTTGATAAATACTTCATCATCACCCAATTCATCATCATCATCATCATCATCATCATCCGAGTCTTCTTTTTTTCCTTCATCTTCCTTATTATTAATGGTGGTAGTATTATCCTCAGAAAAATGAGTTTCCCGTGATGTATAATTATCCTTTATGATAAAGTTAGCATTATCACTATCATCATCGACAAATACTTCGTCGTTGTCAGAGTCTTCTTTTTTTCCTTCGTCATCTTCGTCTTCCTTATTATTGATAGTGGTAGTATTATCCTCAGAAAAATGGGTTTCCCGTGATGTATAATTATCCTTTATGATAAAGTTAACATTATCATGACAAAATCTCTGGTGATGGGGATATTATCATCGGAAAAACTGTTTTTTTTGTGGTGCATGATCATTAAACTCTTTTACGTTTTCTTTCTTCTCTGTATCATTATTAAAGTCATTATACGTAGCTTCTTCTCCCCGCTTATATGAAATAAAAGTTTTGTTATTTTCTATTATATAACTAGCATTATTGTCGCTGTTATTTTTTTCGTTGTCTCTGCAACAAATTTCTTTATCAAAATATTTTTCCGTTTTTTGGTCATCACTAGAATTTTCATTGATAAATATTTTATCGTCCATCTTATCATCATGAAGTTCCTCCTTTTCTTGAACAATTCCTTCTTCTTCTTCTTCTTCTTTTTTTTTCTTTGGTATAGTTATCATTACTATTTTGCATGACCGAGTTCAATAAAAAACCATTTGTTAATTTAAGGTTATAATTTTCCTTACTAATTTTCGTTTTATTATTCTTAATTTCAAATTGATCATCATTATCATTAATGACATTATTATATCCCATTTTGTTATTATTGTTGTTAATTTTTTCTAGAGTTTTTGTTATTTCCCTTGTAATAATATTAGCATTCTTAGAATTTTCCGAAAGATAATTAACATTATTATCAACTTTCATTTGGGGGTGTCCTGTAAAGGTAACATTATTATCCGAGTATTTTTCGCTTAAAAAATCAAGTATCGTAGAATCCTGGTGGTTATCTTTATTAGATATAGCCACTTGCTTAAATAACATATCGGTAATAAAATGAAAACCTATATTAAACAACGAACAAAATACCATATTAATAATCAAATCTTTATTATCTATGGGTGTTAATTCATCTGTTAAAGTGTTTGTAGATTTCTTATTATTTAATAATTCAGCAAGTTTAGTTAATTTATCCAAATTTTTGGTCCCTCAAAACTGATACTTTATACAACATAGCTTTCATATTGCGGTTTATATGTCCAATTGCTTGAATCATCTGTGGGTATTTTGAGTTTGATATTGGAACATTCTGAACCTTATCAAAAACTTCCCGTAAAGTCTGAAGAACAAATGTTGTTATATTAAAATCATCATCGGCAATATATTTTTTTCAGTAAAAGTATTTTCTTTGTGTTGTTGAAAATATCAACATTTGATAAAGAATCTATGTTATTGTAATCAAAAATGCGTTCTGTTATATTTTTCAAAGCAGAATTCTCTTTAGATTCATCGTTTAAAATTTTTTTCAATAATTCTTGAAATATGATACGAGTTAGTTTTGCTTCAGATTCAACACCACCTTCTAAACTATTATTGAATAGATTATATTTTTCCATAGTTTATTTTTTAATTTGTTTAGAAAATATGTTATATCTCAATACTTTCCTTTGTCACCGACAATAATAAATAAAAAAAAATGAACGATAATATATATATACTTGTATTTAAACAGTTTAAAAGTTTTTGCTAATTTATGTTTAGGGGTGTGACAAAAAATTATTATAAGTTGTTAATTAAATTTTTATATAATAATAATAATAATAATAATAATAATAATAATAATAATAATAATAATAATAATAATAATAATAATAATAATAATAATAATAATAAAATTTAAAGAGGAAACCCACAATAGCATAATGTCATGCTTTAGAAGTGTCTGCAAATTTGTAACTTTTGCTGCAGCCATAATGTCACACAATAACCAGGTAATCAGTATTTTAGTTATCTAACATAAACTTTAATATACATAAATATATATATATGTACTTTATATGTGCTATTGTTTTGAAAATAACCAAAATGTCATTAAAATGGCCGTAAACAATTCGAATTATCAGTAGAATATTTTGATATGTAATCATGGATACTGGGTCCTGTACAATCTTTCCGTCGAATATGTCCCAGATAATCAAAATCAGATTCTTCGCCAAACATATTAATTACATCATCAGATGGTTTATTTTTTAGGGGCATATTAGTCACCATTTCCCT
>NC_090728.1:14708177-14713177 GCF_036898095.1 Palaemon carinicauda | reverse complement strand
ACATAGCAGGCACATATTTCACTGTCTGCAAAAATTACCTGGTACTGTATGTTGAATCGAATGATGTTTAAACTAAAGTCAAGCATGATAAACAGAATATTCGAACCATAATAATGATTTATTTCAAAATATTACACACTTATATATTTTGTGGGTCCTAAATTTTCTGTGGCCCCCCCATGGCCCCCCATTTTTCCAATTTTGCCTTGTGGCCCCTAAAGAATTCTCATGGCCCCCAAGGGGGCCATATGGCCCACGTTGAGAAACACTGTTTTAGACAGTTTGACAGAACAATAAATGACTGGAAACAATGGGCTCGATTCCGAGAAGTTGGCAGTCACGAGAGGCGGTCGACCCACGAAGGGGGCTAGAGGAGAGCGCAGAGTTAGCAAAGTCTTTAGATGCTGGCAGTGTGGGGAAGAGGAGCACCGACGAGCGGAGTGACCCACCCAAGGATCCCCCTCTGTTACACTTGTCCGTCCTATGGTCATCTATCTCGAGAGTGCTCAGCAAAAAAAAAGTCGAAGGGGGGCGGGCTGTGGCACACGCACACTTCACCCCGCCCAACATCCGAGGAAAAGGAAACAGAGGAAGGGAGAGACGAGGGAGTTCGATGCCGACCCCCCCCCCCAAATGATATCGCAAGCAGTAGCCGAAGAAGCGGTGATGTCAGACGTGACAGAGGAGGCCCTGGTACCTCCATCAGTACCCCCGACCTCACCCCTGCTGCACTAGGGAGCAGCGGCATTGCAGGTGAGGTCATTGGCCCTTGCCCCATATATTGTAACTGCCAGCTAAGAATATTAGCAGTTTGGATTGACCTGCTAGATAAATCCATTCGAGCGCTGATCGACACAGAAGCCAGCGTTTCACTGATTGAAAAAAGATTCTCCTCAAACCCACTAAAGTCAGTGGCATCCATACTTCTTCACACACCAGGAGGAAATAAACTACATATAGACCATATGAAAATCGTCAACTTTAAGGTGGGGTCTCTGAAGTTTACACATGATTTTTTTATCTTTCGCATCTTGGGAATTCCAGGACTCGAGGCTATTTTAGGAATCGATTTTATCTCTAATAATCATATATGTATTTTTTGGGGAAAAGATACAATAACAATAAAAGCAGGAGGGTACATTTTGCCAATAGAAATTCATGAGGGGGTAAGTGCGTGTGTGAGCTTGGAGAGACATGTAAGTAAAATAACATCTGTACCTGAGAAAGGAGAAGTGTTGTCTCCCCAGACTCTTACGAGCATTTAAAAGAGAACTTAGCTGATATAACGATAGTTAATTTGTCAAGTAAAAGAGTTTTTTTAGGAAGTGATTCTGTGGGTGAAGAGATATGTAAAATGGCTTATAATGGGATGTTGGGAGCCACAACTCCAGCCCGCACAGACGAACGCACTTAGAATTTGATTATGCAAGCAAGAAAACTATGTCCGTCAGAATATCAACCTGTAGTTAGTGACATTGTCAATAACTATTCCTATGTAATTGCAATTGGAGATGAGCCACTCGAGAGGATTGATCGATTTCCTTTTAGCATTGAGACTGGGCAGGCGGAACCGGTCAGATCAAGGCCTTATAAGGTACACATTCATTTCCAGGGAGAGATAGAAAGGGAAAATAATAAATTAAGAGAACAAGGGATAATCCAGAAGAACGAATCCCCCTGGGCTTCTCCAATTGTAGCTGTTAGGAAAAACGATGGCTCAGTAAGTTTGTGTGTTGACTATAGGAATTGAATGCAGCACTAAGGATAATGCATTTCCATTGCCGTCGATCGAAGAATTGCTTGTGAAAGTACGGGATAGTACTTATTTTACAATTGATTATTGAAAATCTGGATACTATCATATACCAATTCAGGGAGACAGTAAATGTAAAACGGCATTTATAGCTGACGATCAACTATTTCACTTCAATTTTCTTCATTTCGGTGTTAAAATGGTCCAAGTCATTTCTCTAGAGTAATGATGGCGGTTTTGTCTCCCATAATTGGTCACAATATTCTTGTTTATTTAGACGATATCATTATTATAGGGTAAATGGCCGAAGAACATAATAATAATAATATTCGTAAAGTTTTAGAAGCATTGCAACGTAATGGTATGAAAATAAATTTGTCAAAGTGCAAATTTTTCTCTAAACAGGCCGAATTCTTAGGTCACATAATAACCCCAGAAGGTATCCAACCCTGCCCCAGTAAAGTAGCGGCTATTAGAGAATTCCCCAGGCCACGTAACTCTAAGGAAGTAGCTGGATTCCTAGGGCTTGCTGGGTATTACCATAAATTCATAAGAGGTTTTGGAGATATAGCGAGACCCTTAGATGCTTTAAAGAAACAAAAAGTAATAATTCGGGAAGGGAAGAAGAAAAGGCCTTTAACTATTTGAAAGCTACCTTAACTAGCAATGAAATACTCGCATATCCTAGGTTTGATTGCCCGTTTTTAGTGATGACAAATGCGAGTAGCATAGCTATTGGTGGCATAGTTTCTCAATGGGATGAGAAAGGCAGAGTGCGATCCATTAGTTTTGCTTGCCGGGCATTAAAAGGGCAAAAAAGAATTATAGTACATTTGATCGAGAGGCTTTGACTATTCTTTGGGTTTTAGAGAGGCATCGGTTCTTTTTATTAGGTCAGTCGAATGAGTTGCAAAGTGATCATCACCCTTTATATGATTTGTATCATAAAAATTATTTCACCTCTCCTCTAGCGAGATGGATTGAGAGATTTTTAGAGTTTAATATAAAGGGCTTTTACCGCATAGAAGGTAAAGCTAACAAAGTAGCTGAAGCTCTCCCTAGAGATGCAGTAATAGGAGTAACAACTAGGGCACAAAAGAGCAACGAACAACATAACCAAAATATTGAAGACTCCCATCAAAATAGAGAAAATAGATAAGGGGGTGTGAATTCTCCCAAAAACAAACGGAATATGGTTGCTGAGAGAGAGAGAGGGAGAGAGTAGCAGATATTAGGGAGAGAGAGAGAGAGAGATATGAGCATTGAAGTGGAACAAATGTAGGTGGCCGAGGACATGACCAGGGGTTTCCAGAATGAATGCCCTGATGATGAAATTTGATTGACTTGGGAGGTTAGGACATAAAAGAAGTCCGAGAGTGACAGAAAAAAAGAGGAATGGATCAAAAGAGTGTGAGCAGTGATTAAAGGGGAATCGGAGAGTTATCCGTCATTTCTGAATGTGCCCCGTGAAAATTTTTTTATAGAAAATTATATTTTATAATGTGCTTACGAGAAGAGGGGAGGGGAATTTTGTGCACGAGTAGTTCTTGTTCCCTTTTTAATTAAAAGAGCCATCCACATTGTACATGCAAGTCCGTATGCAGGGCATTTAGGGATTGATAGAACACTAAGGAGAGCATGTGAATCCTTCTTTCGGTTAGGAATGAAAAAATCAATAGAGAATTATATAAAAGATTGTCATACATGTAACTGTTTCAAAGATCATAAAAACACTTTACCGGAAGCCAGAAAGTGCATATGGATTCAGTAGGACGATTTTCTACTGGTTTAAAACAACATAAGTATATACGTGTATTTGTGGATGAACTTATACTTACGCAATGTTGGATAAATAGGCAAATTCATGAGCCCAGGCACTGTGCTCTTTCATTACTGGGTTTGTTTGCCCGAAAATTTTGATGAGTGATAATGGTCTTGATTTTATAAATAAGGTGGTGAAATCGTTCACGGACTTGATGAAAATCGAACACTTTTCAGTGACCGTATATAGGCCTTCAGCAATAGGCTTAGTAGAAATGTATAATAGGTAAGTAGTGCGGATTTTACGTTATTTAGTGGCTGATAACCCCCTTCATTGGCACACCATGCTTCCTACAGCTGACCTAGCTTTGAACATTGCATATAATGCCTAGCTTAGGGACACGCCTTTCTTTTTAGTGTATGGACAGGATCCTGTGTTACCAAATACGATACTCATTAATTCGCAACAATTGCCAAATTCTTCATATGAGCAATACCGTATATTTTTATTAAATCTATTGAGGAGAGTAATGAACACCACTGAAATGTTTTTGAAAAGAGCTAAGGAAAAACACAGCTCAAAGTATGATGGTCAGTTGAAAACTGCACCTGTAAAAGTATTTGTGGTCGATCGTGTGTATTTGAAACAATTACAACCTAGGAAACACAAACTAGAGCTAGCATATTTGGGTCTGTACCGAGTAAAGATGGTTAAATCTAACACAGTTATGATACAAAGCACTATTAATGGCGCAGTGTAAGAACATCATCAGGCACACGTACATATGGTGCCGGAATAGGTAGTTATCAAAAGTGTTCCTCCTTACCCCCTGCATACGTGGCAATCCTTGAATTGATGAGTAGATTTTTTTTTATTTCCTTTGCTGTTGTTGTTGTTTGAATAAACCTCATTTCTTTTTTTGACGTTTTTTTAAATAAACATGATGATAACAATGTCTTCTTATGTTGACGCATAATGTATACGTAAAATGTTGTGGTAATTTTGCTGAGTGTGGCAATACGTATAACATTGCTGAATGAACCTAAAACTAATCAGAGGTTAAATACATCTTGTGAGATCCTTCAGGCAGATGCTGTATTATTCTTGTATTTGTTTGATTCCTGGTTGCTGGGGCTAGGGCAGTTCCCAAATGGCAAGTGGCTGCGGGATTAAAGTTCAGCCTTGAGCATAGGCGGTATTAGAGAATGTGCAGATGTGAATACCTAGTAATTAATGCTATAAGAGAAGGGTGGGAAGATGAATGGTTTTCTCGGGAAAACGGCTTGGGGCCAACGGTTGAAAGTTGCAAGTACAAGTGTTGTAGTAATTTAAATAAATGGTGAAATGGTGGTGGTAAGTGGTGTTGCGAAATTGTGCCATAAATCCGGATAAGTAAAACTGAGGGATGAAGAAATATCTAATCCTACCCCTTTTCCACCCAAAATGCACGCATTACCCGCAACCAGATGGATGTCATTGATAAGT
>NC_090728.1:14680677-14683177 GCF_036898095.1 Palaemon carinicauda | reverse complement strand
TATTTGGATTGACCTGCCAGATAAAACTATTCGAGCACTGATCGACACAGAAGCCAGCGTTTCACTGATTGAAAAAAGATTCTCCTCAAACCCACTACAGTCAGTGGCATCCATCCTTCTTCACACGCCCGGAGGAAATAAACTACACATAGACCATATCAAAATCGTCAACTCTAAGGTGGGGAATGTGAAGTTTACGCATGATTTTTTGTCTTTCCCGTCCTTGGGAATTCCAGGAATTGAGACTATTTTAGGAATCGATTTCATCTCTAATAATCATATATGCATTTTTGGGGGAAAGAAACAATAACAGTAAAAGTAGGAGGGTACATTTTGCCGATAAAAAGTCATGAAGGGGTAAGTGCGTGTGTGAGCTTGGAGAGACGTGTAAGTAAAGTAACAGCTGTACCTGAGAAAGGAGAAGTGTTGTCTCCCCAGACCCTTACGAGCGTATAAAAGAGAACTTAGCTGATATAACGATAGTTAATTTGTCAAGTAAAAGAGTTGTTTTAGGAAGTGATTCTGTGGGTGAAGAGTTATGTAAAATTGCTTATTATGGGATGTTGGGAGCCACAACTCCAACCCGCACATACGAACGCACTCAGAATTTGATTATGCAAGCACGAAAACTATGTCCGTCAGAATATCAACCTGTAGTTAGTGACATTGTCAATAACTATTCCTATGTAATTGCAATTGGAGATGAGCCACTCGAGAGGATTGAGACTGGGCAGGCGGAACCGATCAGATCAAGACCTTATAAGGTACCCCTTCATTTCCATGGAGAGATAGAAAGTGAAACTAATAAATTAGGAGAACAAAGGATAATCGAGAAGAGCGAATCCCCCTGGGCTTCTCCAATTGTAGCTGTTAGGAAAAATGATGGCTCAGTAAGATTGTGTGTTAATTATAGGAATTGAATGCAGAACTAAGGATAATGCATTTCCATTGCCCTCAATCGAAGAATTACTTGTGAAAGTACAGGATAGTAAATATTTTACAATTGATTATTGAAAATCTGGATACTATCAGATACTAATTCAGGGAGACAGTACATGTAAAACGGCATTTATAGCTGACAATCAACTATTTCACTTCAATTTTCTTCCTTTCCGTGTTAAAATGGTCCATATCATTTCTCTAGATTAATGATGGTAGTTTTGTCTCCCATAATTGGTCACAATATTCTTGTTTATTTAAACGATATCACAATTACAGGGAAATCGGGCGGAGAACATAATAATCATAATATTCGTAAAGTTTTAGAAGCATTGCGACGTAATGGTATGAAAATAAATTTGTCAAAGTGTAAATTTTTCTCTTAACAGGTCGAATTCTTAGGTCACATAATAACCCCAAAAGGTATCCAACCCTGCCCCAGTAAAGTAGCGGCTATTAGAGAATTCCCCAGGCCACATAACTCTAAGGAAGTAGCTGGATTCCTAGGGCTTGCTGGGTATTAGCATAAATTCATAAGAGGTTTTGGAGAGATAGCGAGACCCTTTAATGCTTTAAAGAAACAAAAAGTAATTATTCGGGAGGGGAGGAAGAAAAGACCTTTAACTAGCAATGAATTACTGGCATATCCTAGATTTGATTGCCCGTTTTTAGTAACAACAGATGCGAGTAGCATAGCTATTGGTGGCGTAGTTTCTCAATGGGATGAGAAAGGCAGAGTGCGATCCATTTGTTTTGCTTCCTGGGCGTTAAAAGGGCAAAAAAGAATTATAGTACATTCGATCGAGAGGCTTTGACTATTCTTTGGTTTTAGAGAGGCATCGGTTCTTTTTATAAGGTCAGTCGATTGAGTTGCAAAGTGATCATCGCCCTTTACATGATTTGTATCATAAAAATTATTTGACCTCTCCACTAGCGAGATGGATTGAGAGATTGTTAGAGTTTAATATTAAGGGTTTTTACCGCATAGAAGGTAAAGCTAACAAAGTAGCTGAAGCTCTCTCTAGAGATGTAGTAATAGGAGTAACAACTAGGGCACAAAAGAGCAACGAAGAACATAAGCAAAATATTGAAGACTCCCATCAAAATAGAGAAAATAGATAACGGGGTGTGAATTCTCTCAAAAAACAAATGGAGTATGGTGGCTGAGAGAGAGAGAGAGAGAGAGAGAGAGAGAGAGAGAGAGAGAGAGAGAGAGAGAGAGAGAGAGATATGAGCGTTGAAGGGGAACAAATGTGGGTGGCCGAGGAAATGACCAGGGGTTTCCAGAATGAATGCCCTGATGATCTAGGTTTGATTGACTAGGCAGGTTGGGACATAAAAGAAGTCCGAGAGTGACAGAAAAAAGAGGAATGGATCAAAAGAGTGTGAGCAGTGATTAAAGGGGAATCGGAGAGTTATCCGTCATTTCTGAATGTGCCCCGTGAAATTTTTTTTATAGAAAATTATATTTTATATTGTGCTTACGAGAAGAGGGGAGGGGAATTTTGTGCACGAGTAGTTCTTGTTCCCTTTTTAATTAAAAGAGCCATCCACATTGTAC
>NC_090728.1:14670677-14675677 GCF_036898095.1 Palaemon carinicauda | reverse complement strand
ATTGTCCATTATATATTTATTTTTCTATCTATCTATCTATATACTTATATATATATATATATATATATATATATATATATATATATATATATATATTATATATGAATATATATATATATATATATATATATATATATATATATATATATATATATATATATATATATAATTATAAATATATATAAATAAATATATATATATATATATATATATATATATATATATATATATATATGTATATATAAAATATATATATATATATATATATATATATATATATATATATATATATATATATATATATATACATTTATGAATATATATAAATGTATATATGTATATATATATATATATATATATATATATATATATATATATATATATATATATAAATATATATATGAATATATACATATATATATATATATGAATATATATATACATATATATATATATATATATATATATATATATATATATATATATATATATATATATATATATATATACATATATACATACATATATATATATATATATATATATATATATATATATATATATATATATATATATATATATATATATATGTATATATATGTATATATATATATATATATATATATATATATATATATATATATATATATATATGTATATATATATATATATATATATATATATATATATATATATATATATATATATATATATATCTGGTGTGCCTTTATCAGTGCAAGCATCATTACCAACGATGGACAGCATGAAGAAAATAATTAGAAGAAAAAGAAATCATATTTGCTCAGCGCCAGCAAATCCTTCCAACCTTCTGCATTTGGCCATTCTGACTGCATATGAAATGTATAAACCTGATAAATTATCGGAAGAAAGGTTTCTTTTGGCTGATAGTGGTCCAGAAGGTAACTGTGACGGGCCGAGAGAGGGTTGTGAACTCAAAGGCAGGATGCAATCAACTGAGTTTTTTATTAAGGAACAATCTCCTTTATATACAAAACCTCAAGGCAACAGGACATAACATGTTCGAGAGACAGACAATATTACAGAACCAAACCGGACACATGATCATTCAGGTTCTTTTTAGTGTGAGGGAAAAGCGCAGATACAAGCATAATATATACAAAATAATTATGTACAATTGTGTGACACACGGTTGGTACATGGCTCCCCCCTCCTAAAAATGACATACTGTACATGTTAAATAGGGCGCCCTGATCTAGAGAGGCGAACTGTAGGCGGGTCATCTGGCAGAAGATAAGCAAGTTTTAGACGATCAATGGAGACCCAGTCTTCTTTGCCCCGAATGTTTAGTAGGAATGCTTTCGGACTGCGTCGGATCACAAGGAAAGGGCCCGTGTAAGGGGGCGTTAGTGGTGGCTTGCTAGTGTCGTTGCGCAGGAAGACGTGCGTTGCAGAGTGCAAGTCCGTTGGTATGTGATGCTTCGCTGGGGGCTTGTAAGTCTGGCGGCACGGAGTAAATTTTCCCACGACGTGACGTATGCGCTGGAGATCGTCGGAGGAGGTTGTAAAAGGAAAAAATTCGGGAGGGACGACCAAAGGGTCGCCATACACCATTTCAGCTGCCGAGACATCGAGGGCGTCTTTAGGAGTGGTCCTTAGTCCCAGGAGGACCCAGGGAAGTTGAGTAAACCAGTTGCAATCCTTGCAGCGGGACATCAAAGCTGCTTTGAGGGTGCGATGAAAACCTTCAACCATTCCATTGGCAGCGGGGTTGTAGGCCATTGTCTGATGTAGGGTGATGCCCAGGAGATTCGCTAATGACGTCCACAATTGAGAGGTGAAAGTGGTTCCCCTGTCAGAAGTAATATGCTCAAGGATACTGAATCTTGAAATCCATCCAGAGAGTAAGGCAGATGTACATGAGGCGGACGTTGCAGTTTCCATGGGAATGGCTTCAGGCCAACGAGTGGAGCGGTCGATGACGGTAAACAGGTAACGATGTCCTTGTGATGTGGGTAGGGGGCCTAAAACGTCGACATGAATGTGTGCAAAACGACGCTGAGGTTGAGGAAAGGTGCCCACTCCTGAATCCGTGTGTCGATGTACTTTGGAAGTTTGGCAAGAAGTACAGGCGCGGACCCAATCCTTAGCATCCTTAGAAATGCCGTGCCAAATGAACTTTGCCTCCAGCAGCTGTGCAGTAGAACGGCACGAGGGATGTGAAAGGCCGTGAATGAAATCAAACACCTGTCGGCGCATGGGAGCAGGAATCCAAGGTCGCGGTCTACCAGTACTGACGTCACAGAGGAGAGTGGTGTTGGAGTCTTCGAGGGGAAAATCTTCCCAATGGAGGGACGTGCAGGAAGTCCTACAAGCTTGATACTCTGGATCCTGTTGTTGGGCTTCAGCCAGGGCGTTGTAATCCAATCCCAGTTGAACGGCAGCCAACGTGTTTCTTGACAGGGCATCGGCAACAGGATTCATTTTCCCAGGGACGTATTGGAGGGTGCAATTGTATTCAGCCACGGCGGAGAGATGTCGGCGTTGACGGGCGGATCAGGCGTCAGACTATCGAGTGAAGGCCTGCACCAGAGGCATGTGGTCTGTGCGAATGACGAAGGGCGTACCTTCTAAGAAATGGCGAAAGTGACGGACAGCCAAGTGCACCGCCAGCAATTCTCGATCGAAGGTAGAATAACCCGATTCTGCCTTGGACAGTTTTCTGCTGAAGAAGGCCAATGGGCGGGGCGAGCCTTTGACCACCTGCTCGAGTACTGCACCAATAGCAACGTCGCTGGCATCGGTGGAGAGGAGGAGAGGGGCGTGTGGGATAGGAAAAGTGAGAGCCGCAGCAGTTGATAGGGTCTTCTTTGCATTGCAGAAGGCTGCTTCTTGAAGGGGACCCCACTTCAGGTCCTTTGGCTTGCCCTTGAGGGAGGCGTAGAGGGGAGCAAGAGTGGCGGCAATGGCTGGCAGAAAACAGTGATAATAGTTGATCATGCCCAAGAATTCCTGCAGAGCTTTGACGGTCGAGGGCGCGGGGAAGTTCTGAACGGCTGCTACCTTCTCAGGGAGGGATGGACTCCTTCAGGAGTGATACGGTGCCCCAAGAACGACACTTCGTTGGCGCCAAAGGTATACTTGTCGTACCGGACTACAAGGCCGTTTTGTTGCAGGCGGTCGAGCACGATGCGCAGGTGACGGAGGTGTTCCTCTTTTGAGGAGGAGAACACAAGTATGTCGTCCACATAACATATACAGAAAGGGAGGTCCCCTAAGATGCCATCCATGAGAAGTTGAAACGTTGCCCCAGCATTACGAAGGCCAAAACAGGAGTAATTGAAGGTGTATATACCAAACGGAGTGGTGATGGCGGTCTTGGGGATGTCTTCTGGGTTCATAGGCACCTGATAATACCCCTTCAGGAGGTCGAGCGTAGAGAAAACCTTCGCTTTGTGCAGGTAGGAGGTCACATCGGCAATGTTTGGGAGGGGGTAGTGCTCCGGTTCTGTTTGCATGTTCAGGCGCCTGTAATCCCCGCACGGACGGAGGGAGCCGTCTTTCTTCAGAACGATGTGTAAGGGTGACGACCATGGGCTGGAGGCCTTTTGGCAAAGGCCCATTTTCTCCATTTCGGCGAACGTCTGTTTGGCGGCTGCCAATCGTTCCGGTGCCAGACGTCTGAATTTTTGCGAAGACTGGGGGTCCCGTCGTCTTGATATGGTGATAAATACCGTGCTTGGCAGGAACCGTGGGCGTTTGGCGAAGTTCTGGACGGAAAACTTCCGGGTACGACGTGAGGAGGTGGGCGTAGGCATCCGTGGGTGCGCTGATGTGGAGAGCGAGGTTAGAGGGGGCGGGTTGAAGAGGTGTCGACAAGTACGAGTCTGCGTTGACCAATCATCGGTGGGCGACATCGACCAGAAGGTGGAAATGAGAGAGGAAATCCGCACCGAGGATTGGCATTGTGACGTCAGCAACGAGAAACTTCCAATTGAATTTACCGTTTCCGAACGATAATGTGAGGTTCTCGTAACCGTAGGTGGGTATCGCAGATCCGTTGGCAGCTACTAAGCGAACGTCGGCAGATGTAGACAGACTACGTTGTGCCTTGAAGAGTTTCCTTGGCAAAAGAGAACGACAAGCACCCGTGTCTACCAAAAATCGCACGCCCGTTCCTGCATCCTGTAAAAACAAAAAGATTAGAAACATGGGAGGCCACCGCCACAAGCGATGGCCTACTTACACGTTTTTTGGCCACTGTCAATCCTTGGCACATTTCTTCGCGGTTGCCCCGAATCTACAATGGTAGTAGCAAAACTGCGGCGGATGGGAGGTAGTAAGTGGCTGTAGAAGTCGTTCGTTGGGGCGCGAGCGATTGGTGGGTGGTGGGCGGCTTTGTCGCCGCTTTGGCACGTCACGGGGTAGGCGTGTATGTCCTACGGCATTCATGTCAGCTTCGTTTGACGTTGAATAGGCATCCTCGTAGTCAGGGGTGGAGGCGTTGATGGCGGTATTGAAGTGGCTGTCCATAAGGGCGTCGGCTTTGGTCAACAAGTCCTTTATGGGTAAACTATCGACATCGGGTATGGCAGCGCGTACAGGTTCGGGTAAACGGCGTACCCAAAGGGCACGAAGTAGGTTCACCTCACGAGGAGAGCCGTCTGCGGCAGGTGGAAGGCGAGCCATCCTGGTCATTTCCCTGAGGGCAAGCGAAGCCCTTTGGTCCCCCAACGATTGTTGCGAGAGCTGAAAAAGCTTTGCTATACGGGCGGCTGGTGACGGCGAGTACTGCTGCAGAAGGTATGTTTTGAGGGCTTCATACGCTATTGGGGTGTCTCCTTGTTCACAAAGCCAGTCTGATATTTATGGGAAGGTGTCCTCGGGTATCGCCGCGAGAACATAATCCGCTTTGGTGGTTGAGCGAGTCACGCCCCTGATACGAAACTGGACTTCTGAGCGCTGAAACCAAGAAAACGCTTCTCCGGTGGCGAACGGTGAAAGTTTCAATGGGGCGGCGC
>NC_090728.1:14660677-14665677 GCF_036898095.1 Palaemon carinicauda | reverse complement strand
TCCATTAGCACTATTCCAATTCCTTCCTCTCTATCTCTTTCTCTCTTTATCATTTAATGGTAGCTACTATCACTTTTTAATTCCCCCCCCCTCTCTCTCTCTCTCTCTCTCTCTCTCTCTCTCTCTCTCTCTCTCTCTCTCTCTCTCTCTCTCACCCATCTCCTCGCTCTTTCTCGACTTATCTTTACTGTTATTGTTAACAATTCATATGCTTAACTTTATTGTCCTTAATAATCCCTGGTATATTATCTCTTTCCATAAACGGTTTTTTTTTTCTCTCTCATTACAAATATACGGACAGACACTAATCAGAAAATATTCAAAACAATATTATAAATAAAAGCATATAAAAAATCAGAGCTCACCCAGGATATAAAAGAACCCAGTTCTTAACATACTTCATCATCAGCAATGGTTAAATAAAAAATAATAAAAAGTGTGTTCGAGAAATATCACATTAAATTTATATAGTTTTTGCCAGTACTTTATCGATCCTGGCAAGTAATAGATTGGCAAATGCAACAGGCACCGGTTGAGATACTACCATTAGAGAGTCACCAGGTCATTTGACTAGACACATAATACTAAATTGGATACCTTCTTCTGGTTACGGCATATTTATCCTTTGCTTATACATACACAGAATAGTCTGGCCTATTCTTTACTCATTCTCCTATGTCTTCATACACATGATAACACTCAGATTCCCCAACAATTCTTCTTTACAGTAGAGATTGACTACTGCACTATATTTGTTAAATGGTTACTTTTCTCTTGGTAAAGGAAGAAGAAAGATTTTAGGTATGGTACGCAAATCGTATAGGAGAAGGACAAGCCAAAATCAAGCGATTGTTCTCTAGTCTTGGTATTGTCATAGCCTTTGTACCATGGCTTTTACTGTGTGGGGATGAAGTTCTCGCTCTTGAGCGTACACTCGGACAATCTACACTCTCTTATTTTGTTCTTCCTCTTGATTTGAAATGATATGTTTAACAGGTTTAATGAAAAGGCCATGGATGCCTGATGGTTTATGAAGAGGTTGTATTTCCCTTTTTTAGCCCTGTTACCTCTATGGTAATGTGAAGACTCATAAGAACGGCAACCCACTTAGGCCTATTATCAGCCCGTGCCTGACGCTGACCTACCACCTGGCAAAAAGACTTAACCGCCTCTTTACACCTTATGTTCCAAATGAGTACAGTGTCACTTCATCTACTGAGTTCCTGGGTAAGCTAAAAGGGTCCCCCACCAGTGGCACCATCGCTTCACTGGATGTGGAGTCCCTTTTTACTAACGTTCCTGGTAGAGAGACCATCGACTTGATTTTGGAGAAAGTCTACAGGGACCCTTCTACTCCAATCCTGAACATCCCCGAGGAGGCCCTCCGAACTCTGCTTGAAGTATGTACTAAGAAGGCTGCTTTAACCACACACAGGGGCCACACGTATATACAAAAGGATGGTGTAGCGATTGGCTCTCCCCTTGGTTTGCTCTTTGCTTAATTTTATATGGGAGTTGTTGAAAGAAGGTTTTCTCACAAATATGTCGTCCAAACGTGTAGGTGAGATACATAGATGATACTTTTGTCATGGCCCCTTCTACCCAGGACATTGAGACCCTCCGCAGGACGTTTGAGGAATGCAGCTGCCTGAGGTTTACTGTCGAACATAGCAAAGATGGATGGCTACCCTTCCTAGATGTTCTCATATCTCCTAACACTACCGGATTTGATACTAGTGTGCACATTAAGCCCACTAACCTAGGGTTATGCTTGAATGAAGACAGTGAATGCCCTACCAGGTACAAGGCCTCTACCATCAAGGCCTACGTTTGCAGAGCCCTCTCCCACTGCTCCTCTTTGGCTCCTACACACCAAGAACTCGTCTGAGTCGCCCAGGTTCTGGAGAATAATGGCTACTCTAATAGACAAGTTAGCCGTGAAATCAAGCTAGCCATGGACACCTGGGTCCAGGGTGAACAACCGACCGTGAACACCACAACTACCATCAACCTTTTCTATAAAGGGTTCATGCATCGGGATTATCAAAAGGATGAAAAGGCCATGAGATACATGAAATAGAGTCACGACTATTTATTATCAAACTAACAAAACGAGGTCTCTCACTATGAGGAAGAACTGAGCCCCGCCGACTCAGGATATTCTCTAACAGACCAACGCGGTCTATTCCTACTTCCAGGATGCTCTGGACATTACATAAGAATGACCACCATGCATCTGTCAAAGAGACTGTCTTGTCATGTCCAACAAGGTGCAATAAAAGCTCATGTCTTCCACGTCCACAATAACAACATCAAATGTGAGGAAATAATCAAGAACACCGAGATCTTAGCCCGTGGTCCAAATAGCAGGAGACTTCGCATACTTGAAGCTCTGAACACTACCCAGGAAATGTTCCTCCTCCTCTCCAGTCGAAGGAACAACACAAGGAAAAATAACCCAACCAACCATGACACCTCCAACCAGGACAACCCAATATATCAAGACATAAACAACCCCAACAGCTTTGATCAACAACAGGATAATCTGCCTAGCATACATACCCTCTCTGCGAGCGCTCCCACCAATCAGAGCCCAGCTCCCAGAGGACAAGATGGTGACTCAACACCCAGAAGTGAGTGGGAAGGCAGTCTGACTATACTACAGCTGCTCTCGGCGAGCAGCTTAGCCCATGAGGATCAGCTATTCTATTTGCTCCGCCCACGACGCTCGAGGTAGCCAATGAAAAACTCGCTGCCTCTCTGCTTAAGCCAGAATTGCCGTATATAAGGACGTAGCTCTCATCGTTTCCAGAACTCAAGCCTGAGGAAGGGAGGCAGCACTCCCGAAATGCGTTGCTTGTTCTCTGTATTCTTTTACCCGAATTGTGAATCTTACCTAATTTGTGAATTTTATATCAAAACCTTGACTCTCCAATTATTCCTGAATTTGACTACCTACCATGAAGGATGAATTTTGCTTAGTTACTGGCTGTTTGCAATAGTCCTGGAAAGAAGATAATTAATTAGAGCCATCGAGAAGACGGAGTATAAGATCAATGCAACTGAGGCTGCCATTATTTTCAACAAAACTTGCCAGAAAGATGGTCTACTACCGAAAAATAATGATAATAATAATAATAATAATAATAATAATAATAATAATAATAATAATAATAATAATAATAATAATTTTTTATATATATATATATATATATATATATATATATATATATATATATATATATATATATATATATATATATATATATATATATATATATATATATATATATATATATATAATTCTTTCCAGTCACGCACAGCAGCATTGCAAGGCAGAGAAATATTTGGTCTCTCCTAGTCCCTCTGTTAGTGATAGAACAAGAGTAGTTATACTCTGGTAAGAGGGTGTTTGTGAGCATGTGTGTGTATCTATGTATAGAGTTAGCCATCATTTATAACGGGCTGTGTACACCAGTATATAAATAAAGAATAATTGCCATATAACTCCAACCAAATTAAACTAAAGAATCCGTTGAATGTACCGTGTTAATTTCAACTCTCTATTTATTACCTATATCATATTATCAAGTTCTATGCCCATAATAACTTTATTGACAAAAAGCGTTGTTGTGTACATGTAAAATGCAATTTTCACCTTTGCGGACATATAAATACGGGTTTTCACCAAGTAAAGTCAGTATTTAGGAACTCGTGTTCTTATGCCTCTTCACTCCCGGCACAGGGCAAATGAATCATTGTTGAGCGGATTCATAATTCACTTCATAATTGCATATGTTTATTCTAGTTTTTCTTCACAGATATTTTGCTTATTTAGTTTAATTTTAATAACATATTTTTTTCCCACTAGACAACACTATTTTCCATATGGGATAATTGACCTTCTATAGGACCCTTGAATATTTCTAAAGCCTGCGTTATTTACTTCAAACCAATACATTCTACATTTAACTTTACTTTGCCTAAAGCATTCTCAGTTTTAACAGTTCTGAACGGAACTATTCATAATTGAAGCAAATGTATGGAGTAAATATCCTGGTTTTCCATAAATTAATTTTATCATTAGACTAACTTGTCCCTAATTTACAAATCACTAGGGTAAAATCCTCAATTGTGCCGTACGTTATGAGGCAGATACAACAGAAACAAAAATTATTAACGATTTCAGTTTCTTCAAAGCTGAAACATGACTAGGTTATTACAATTTACCTCACGGAAATAAATTCGAAATCATAGTTTCTTCCACCCTCGCTTGCAGATAACCAAAATAATAAACTATGGAATGTTTTGCTATGCTGATTGTCCATTTATTTATTTATTTATTTATTTTCATATTTTCTCTAATTCGGTCTTTCAAAAATACTTGTGGGATTCCCGTAGTGGAAAACAAAAAAAAAAAAAAAATATTTCTTTCAATACCTTGAATAACCAATTTTAGGCATCCCAGTTGACAGTCATTCAAAAGGACGCATTCAAGACTATATAATGCTTTCTATTTCTTCTTAGTCCATGAAAAAATATGCTGTGAGAGAGAGAGAGAGAGAGAGAGAGAGAGAGAGAGAGAGAGAGAGAGAGAGAGAGAGAGAGAGAGATACGTTTGGATATATGGCATTAAGAAATACTTTTGATTTAAAATTATTCTAAAAGCAAATGAAAGCCCTGGTACTTTCGTACACTGCCATATTTAGCCGTTATTCCTGAACCGATCGTCATGAACTTGGTAGGTATATTCCATGGGTCAGTATCTATTGATCCTCTGAGCGTCGGTTCCAAAATTCTGCCTCACTAATTAGTAATTAATTAAAAAGTGTAAAACAATTAAATTTCGACAATTTTGTTAATGAGCGTCGGATCAGCGTGAAATTTAGTATGTTGATTACAAGAGAGTACTTACTGACCACTGAACAGGAAGTTGTGTCAGACCTTTGATTACCAATTTATTAATTAATTAATCATTTTCCAGTAATCAGTTTCCTAAT
>NC_090728.1:14645677-14650677 GCF_036898095.1 Palaemon carinicauda | reverse complement strand
CTTATCTTCCAAGTGAGATGATGAGGGCGTATCTTTTCCCTAAGGCATCAGCTGATGCAGCGATTCCCCAGCCTCAAGAGGAGATCCCCCAAGTTCAGATCCAGGTGGATGCTGAAGTCTCGGTCGCTATGCAAGACATCCAGTTAGATGACAGAATGTCTGTCGTGGACGAGCGTATGAAGGAAGACCCCATGGTAGAAGCCCAGGGTGAAGTTGAAGCCCCAGACGTTGTAGAGGAAGAGGTCGACGAGGTGTCGGCTACTCCGGTTCAGATCCCGGAGCCTATTCCCTCAACATCGGCCGGTCTCCCAGTAGAGCTGGGACAGGCCCTCTCCTCCATTGTTGGAATGATCCAACAGATGTAGAAGGAGAATCAGGAGAAGGCGGCTGCAATGGAACTGCGGATGCAGAGCCTTGCAAAATCACATGGGCCCCAGAAGAGGTTCAATGTGAAAGACCTTCCCTTGTGCTCAGATGCTAAACCATGTGTCTGGCTGAGGAAGGAACCAGCTTCAAAGGAGGAGACAGAGCCTAAGGAGGTTATAGTGATGGACCATACTAAGGCTCAAGCTCTGCTTTCATCCTCGTTGAAAGAGAGGGGCTTCTCTAACTCAAAGGCAGCTGCATTGAGCAAGAAGCTCCCTTCCTTTGTGTCCTCTCCTACTAGAGCCTTCCCCTTTTTACAGAAAGGGTTTGCGGCTGTACTAAAAGCAGTCGAGGCCGACAAGCCTTGCGCCTCCCTGGAGGAGTGTAAACCCTTGTCGCTGGCCCTACCTATGGACCACAAAGACTGGAAGGACGTCCATCTTACGTTCTCAGTTGGGAAGTTGGAGGCTGATATCGCCGGACGTCAGTTCGGCGAGGACCTCCCTAAGCTGTCTGACTTTCTCTTGCAGAGAGAGTTCGAGACAAAAGAAAGACTGGCTGCCTCAATGTCTCTTCAGACTACTCTTGAGACAATGGCAAGTGACCCCAAGGTCCATGAAATGTTCATGGTGGTGGCCAAGACTCATCTGGCCACAGTGACGAAGGTCCTTTATGGCTTCGTCAAGGCGGGGAGAGCTTGTAGGGAGTTCGTGTTCACCTCGGCTACGGTGAGGCACGAGCCAAGGAAACTAATCTCCTCCAACAATTGGGGGCAAAGACCTTTTCCCTACCGATTTGGTCAAAGAAGTAGTTGATAAGGCCGCCTTGGAGAATAGAAACCTTCTCCAGAAGTGGGGCCTGGCTATCAAAAGAAAGTCTTCCCCGGATGAGGGTCCTCAACCAAAGAGGAAGACTATGAGGACTAGGCTACCGTCTCGGCCAGCCAGGCCTGTTAGACAGCAACTGCAATTGCCATTGCCTCCAGTGCCCCAGATCGTGGCACAAACCCCGACCACTTTTCAGTGGGTACCCCAGGCCGTGTCGACACAGTCCACGGCATTCACCCCATCGTTCGAAGGGCAGTCTACTTCCTTTCAAGCAAAGCCTAGAGGGGCACCCAGAGGCTCGTCTAGGCGCCCCTCAAGGGGAAGGGGATTCAGGGGTGGTCGTGGTCAGGGAGGCGAGACCTCGGGACGGCAGTCCAAGTGGGATGATACCGGTAGGAGGGAGACCTCTGAAATTTCGGGATCGGTGGACCTTCGATCCCTGGGCCCACAGCCTACTCAAGAATTGACTGGGCTGGAGCTGGTACAGCACTCCACCCCCGGGCCTTCGGGTTTTCCAACACTCCACCCCTGTTCTGGAGGAGTACGTTCAAGAACTGTTGGAGAAAAATGTGATCCGAAAGGTGAAGTCCATCAAATTCCAAGGGAGGCTGTTTTGTGTTCCCAAGAAAGACTCGGAAAAGCT
The DNA here is from genome assembly GCF_036898095.1 of Palaemon carinicauda. Lineage (NCBI taxonomy): Eukaryota > Metazoa > Arthropoda > Malacostraca > Decapoda > Palaemonidae > Palaemon > Palaemon carinicauda. The sequence goes on along the minus strand of NC_090728.1, from coordinate 14,648,841 downwards.
CAGAGTCATTCTGGACTTGTCGCCACTCAACAAGTTTATAGTGTATTGCAAATTCAAGATGCTAACACTGCAACGCATAAGGACCTTACTGCCCAAGAGGGCATATTCCGTCTCTATAGACTTGTCAGACGCCTATTGGCACATTCCAATCAACCGTCGACTCTCCCCCTACCTAAGGTTCAAGCTACAACGAAGACTATACGCCTTCAGAGCCATGCCATTCGGGCTAATCATAGCCCCAAGGATTTTGACGAAGCTTGCGAGCGTAGCTCTCAAACAATTACGCCTAAAGGGAATTCAGGTAGTAGCCTACCTGGACGACTGGTTGGTGGGGGCAGCATCCGAGACAGAATGCGTGCAAGCTTCCAGTCAAGTGATCCAGTTCCTAGAGTACCTAGGTTTCAAGATCAACAGAAAAAAGTCTCGACTTTCTCCATCTCAAAAGTTCCAGTGGCTGGGAATCCACTTGGACCTTTTGTCACACCGTTTCTCCATCCCGGCGAAGAAAAGGAAGGACATAGCGGGTTCTGTCAAGAGACTTCTAGATTCTGAAAGGATATCAAGACGCGAACAGGAGAGGGTACTGAGCTCTCTCCAGTTTGCTTCGGTGACAGACCCAGTGCTAAGAGCACAGTTAAGGATGCAACCGGAGTTTGGAGAAGTTATGCATCAAACGTGCGAAGAGATCTGAGAAGACCAGTTCCGCTTCGGCTACGTACTCTTCTCAGGCCTTGGTCCCAAGCCAGACATCTAAAGAAGTCGGTTCTTCTTCAGCCACCTCCCCCGTCGGTGACGATTCACTCAGACGCCTCGAAGGAGGGATGGGGAGGTCACTCTCATCGGAAAAAAGTCCAGGGGACTTGGTCCAAGCTATTCAAGAACTTTCACATAAACTTTCTAGAAGTTATGGCAGTGCTCCTTACCTTAAAGAAAGTTTCCCCGCGTCACTCGATCCACATAAGGTTGGTGATGGACAGCGAGGTAGTTGTGAGATGCTTGAATCAACAAGGATCGAGGTCACCACCTCTCAACCTGGTGATGTTGGCCATCTTCCGATTGGCGTAAAAGAAGAAGTGGTACCTGTCGGCAGTTCACCTTCAAGGAGTCCGCAATGTGACAGTGGACGCTCTATCCAGGTTCACACCGATAGAGTTGGAATGGTCCTTAGACGCAGGATCATTCTCCTTCATTCTGAATCAAGTCCCAGAACTGCAGATAGACCTCTTTGCGACGAAAGACAACAAGAAGTTGCCCCTGTACGTGTCCCCGTACGAGGACCCCTTAGCGGAAGCAGTGGACGTGATGTCCCTCAACTGGAACAGAGGGTCCAGGATTTATCTGTTCCCTCTTCACAACCTTCTGTTGAGGGTCCTCAACAAACTGAGATCCTTCAAGGGGGTAGCGGCAATAGTAGCCCACAAGTGGCCGAACAGCGTGTGGTTCCCCCTGGTATTGCAACTACAGCTGAAGTTTGTACCGCTACCAGATCCAGTTCTGACCCAGCGAGTCCAGAAGTCGACTGTCTGCGTTTCATTACAGAAAACCCGGACCCTGCAGCTCATGATTTTCCCTCCCTAGCGGTGAGAAAGCGTTTCGGGATTTCGAAAGCCAGCATAGACTTCCTAGAGGAATATAAGTGCAAATCTACTAGAAGGCAATATGAGTCATCTTGGAGAAAATGGGTGGCCTTTGTCAAGGCGAAGAATCCCCAGGAGATCTCGACAGACTTCTGCTTATCTTACTTCATCCACCTCCATGGTCAAGGATTGGCAGCTAACACGATTTCAGCGTGTAAGTCTGCTTTGACAAGACCCATTCTATATGCCTTCCAGGTCGACCTAGGTAACGAGTTCTTTAATAAAGTTCCGAAAGCCTGCGCTAGGCTCAGACCTTCAGCACCTCCAAAGGCCATTTCATGGTCTTTAGACAAAGTTCTTCATTTCGCTTCTCTGTTGAGCAATGAAGAGTGTGCGTTAAAGGATTTGACACAAAAAGTTATTTTCCTATTTGCACTCGCGTCCGGGACCAGGGTTAGTGAGATTGTAGCCCTCTCGAGAGAGGCAGGTCGTGTTTAGTTCCTGGATGGGGGAGAACTGAACCTGTTTCCGGATCCTACGTTTCTCGCCAAGAATGAGTTACCCACCAACAGGTGGGGTTCCTGGAGAATCTGCCCTCTGAAAGAAGATGCATCTCTATGTCCAGTAGAATGCCCAAAGGTCTGTCTTCATAGAACTTCAGACTTCAAGGGTGGTCAACTATTCAGGGGAGAAACATCAGGCTCAAATTTATCTCTGAATCAACTCAGAACGCAAATCACATATTTTATTCGCAGAGCGGATCCTGACAGTACACCCGCAGGTCACGATCCGAGGAAAGTTGCCTCATCCTTAAATTTCTTTAATTGTATGGATTTTGAACATCTCCGTTCATACACTGGCTGGAAGTCTTCCAGAGTGTTCTTTGGCCACTATGCGAAGCAAGTAGAGGAACTAAAGAGATCTGTGGTAGCAGTGGGTCGCGTCGTTAACCCTACTGTTTAACTCTGCGAGGAGCAGTGGTTTTAATTGGGACGATTAATTCCAGGGTGAGTGTGTAGTTACATACCGTACTACAAACTAAGTGAGGGCACTGAGTTGCCCATGTAGACTGTTCCATTTCCAAAGGTGAACCTAGCATAAGTGCAGACATGTGTGCCGAGTGTTTCTAACGCTTATGTCATTGATTTGTAATACAGACTTTTATGACTTTGATACCTCGGTATCTTAAAAGTGGCATTTAACGTTTTTTCTTTCAGATAAACAAGTTCTGTTTACTATCATACTTATGCTTAAAGTTTTGGGTTATCCTCTTCTTATATATATATATATATATATATATATATATATATATATATATATATATATATATATATATATATATATATATATATAATATATATATATATATATATATAATTGTGGTTAACCTGTCTGTTTATTGTCTGTCAATGAACTTGTTCTTGAGAACCTTGCGTCTCCTTCACCTGTGTCAATTTATTGGTATAATTGAGCATTCATTCTATGTACCTTATCTGGGATGATTCTAATAGAATTGTTCCTTTATGCAAGCTATGTTGCATTGGTTTATGCTTTCCCTTAACGGGAGGACCCCGTCCCATAAGGGGA
>NC_090728.1:14610677-14635677 GCF_036898095.1 Palaemon carinicauda | reverse complement strand
TTTGATAGCCAATGATCTTTACTCATAGAATTCATCTCTCAGTTTGGATCTCCTTTCCATTAAAAGTCCTGATTCTTAAATGGAAAGGAACAAAGCTTTTCCATTCTATAATGAGTCCCGTGTCAGTTGTTAGGTTTTGCTATTCCAAATGCTACGAAAGATGAAAACCAATTCCACTTCATACGTGGACTAAGATACGTGAGAAACACTACGGTCATATTATCTTGAAACATGTGTTTTTAATTACTATAATAGCCTCTTAACTTTTAAGGATATTAAAAAGTTGAGAGAATATTTTATCTATTCGTTATACATTACAATTGTTCGATCTCATAAAGGAGAAAAAAAATGAGAATGCTACCTTCAAATGATGAGAGCATATTTATTTGGATTCCTAATAGCGAGATTCATTGAATCTAAAAGAAATTTCAGTTTCCATGTATGGAAGATAATATTGCTAATTTAAGCTTTCCAAATTACAAACTTTATGCAATGTTTTTGCTTATGACAGGTCTCTCATTTTCCTAATGTACTCTATATCAAAACTAGAACTTGAATGATTTCTTTAATTGAAAGATGAATGAGATATGTTTTTTATACCTAAGATTAAATTCTGTATCGCTTTGCTTATTAAGTCTCCATAAAGATATTGTATGCGACGCTTAAGCTTCATCATACTATATAACTAAAAAAATTGCATGTATTGAACAGTTTTTTTTTTAAGTGAAAATACTATGCGACGTTTCGTATAATATTGAAACTGTCATTGATAAGGAAGGACATTTTGTTAAGATATGTTTTTATAATTTACCATTCGGGATTTTTTTTTTTTTTTTTACCTGAGTATTTATAGATAAGAATTTTCATAGATGGTAGTAAAATTATTATTGTAAATCTATTTTTGAAAATTTATAAACAATCCTTAAAAGAAAGTACTACCAGTTGGTGCTGTTATTTCAATATTACGTAAGTATCGGACTCTGAATAACACAATACGAATGATGATGTTTGTTTTACAGTATTCATAATCGAAATTTGAAAAAAGTCACGACTCGTACTCTAGACAATATTTTCAATCTATCTTAATAGATTAAATGATTAATTTCACATTATCTTTCTGTACCAAAAACAAAGGAAACAAAATGGTAGTGACGTCAGCTGGATCGCCTTAGTTTATAGTTATTTCGAGAAGCATGTAGTATACAAGATTTTTCATTTGTATGATGCTAAAATAAAAGTTTCCTTACCTCTGGCACGTGAAATAAAAGTTTCATTGATATTCTACATGCAATTAAGTTATATTAGAGTAACCCAGACTTTACTGATCGATTATATGAACCACATTATCATTTATAGTCACTTGGAAGTCAAAAAAGATCTTTGGGTTAGTTTAGCTCCAACCAAAAAAAATTTAATTCTATTGTAACTTACTTTTGATTGCAATAAATATCTTTTATTCCTTAACCAGAACTCAACCACAACTTGTCTAGTGTAAAGTAGATATTTTGCTATTCAATTTTTTTAAAATCTAAAAAAGGTCAACTTTATATTATGTTTCATTTGTTCCCGAGTTCAAACATAACCAGCTTACTTATTGGCGTAGGTATTTTCACTTAACTATTCTCAAGTTCCATTTTATTTCCTTTTTTAATATATTACTGCATCTTAAAATATTATCCTAGCCATTTAGTTCGTTTCCTTGTATTTCTGTCATCATTGTTGTGGTTTTTTTTTTATCAAAAATTTCAGAATGATAAGATTATTATCGTAAAAAGGACGTGCATAGGATTTTCTTTTTAGCCTTTGGCCGTATCATTCATCACCAAATTGAATTGATTTCGATGGAGTTATCTTAATTAAGATTATTGTACTCTATATTTATAGCTGATCTTAGTCAGACTTCTATATGTTCTCTAGATTTATTAGGAATCGTATGTGCTTTATATGCAAACAATTAAAAAAAAGAAATTCTACATAATCAATTTATTTGCTTGGAGTAAATAGGATTATAAGTGTTCCTTAATGAATTACTTTTTTAAAATAAAAGGAAACTTCAATTTTTGGACGAATGAATACTGCTCTTACTAAGAGATTTCAGTCACAAGTATCAGAAAGAAAGAAAGAAAGACCAGAAAAATTACAAAATATGATACTTTATCCATAACTGATAATGTATGACAGGAAATCAGTTGACTTCCGGCGGAATTTGTTCATGAAACATTTTCTTCAAATAATATAATTTTTTTCTTTAAATTTTAGTCCTGTTAATAACATAATTTTTATTTTTAATTGATTAGCACCATCCTGTATCTTTTACTAAATATCATGAACAAAAATACATATCTATAAGTGTAAAGGAAGTTTGCATTCTTTCTGTGTTGGTAATTAGAAAGTATATATAAGATTGTGAAAAAAAAAAACACCGGTTTCTGTATGTTTTTCCATATCCTTTACAGTATCGTTAGAATTGTGGGAGTCATGAACAATATTTCCCTTGAAACTTTCAAACCACGATTTATTTTTTCTTTCTTCTTAACCAGTGGGTGTTGTGAATCTATATATAAAAGGGGCTTCATAAATGATCACACTTTAACAAGTTATATGTGTATTTGCAATCGTCTTCATTGTCACTAAAAAGCCTGAACCCAAATGTAGAATTGATAAAATAAAGCGTAAATGATGCCATAGGATGCAAGCCTAACATGTAGTATTCCAGACAGTTTTAGGGAGGGTAAAGGATGTTTGGACCGAGATCCTATAATGTGACTTAAGTTTTCTTTCATATCTTCATTGGGTTCAAACTTTGAAAACTTTGAGGAAAGCGAGATGTTAAGAGGCAATTTGGATATTATAAATATGCATGTTATACCTATCAGTCAAGTATGATATAAAATGAATTTGCATATACATCAATCTTATCATTGATGGCTCAAAGTTATTCACAGAATAGCGTCATCATTAAAATGCATTACTTTATTTCCCTTTTCCTCGTTATTTTATCTCTTTTATTTTTATCTCATGGAATTTTGTGATGCTAGCAGCAGTCATAAAATGTGATTTACAGTAAGATAAATTTTGGTACTCACCCAATAATTTTTAGAATTATGCGATATCTGTCGTTATCAATCATTGAATAGATTTCATAATAGTGGAAAATATTTCAGAATGTTACTGACACAATCCAAACATTTATATTTCCTTTCCGCCACCTTTTCCACTAGTAATGATATAGCATTTCATTCTCTACCTGTTACAACCCTCCATTCACTCTTCTCTCTATCTCGTCATGACGTTTTTCCCTTTCTCTCTCTCTCTCTTTCTTTTCTTCTTTCCTCTGATAGTTCTTTTTTCTTTTCTTTATTACTTTGAACGTTAGCATTCGCTCGTCTGTTTTTTAATTTTCGGACACGCAATGCCAGACCTAGAGGATTAATTCGAGAGGAAATTTTCTCATCACTTGGGGAGAACAAAACAGATCTGGTGACTCGAATGAAGGCGTTTCGGGAATCAGAGACCAGAGATTACAGTACATGCCGATGTTGCGTGTGGTACAAGAACTATTTTTAAGGGAATCTTAATGCTCCCTTGTATTAATTTTATCTCTACAACACCATATCCATGGTTGGTTAGGGTTATTTAACATTCCCTGCATCGTGATAAGTGTTATTTAAGCAGTTGTAGTATCTATTTGCTGCAATATTTGTTTCTATTGGCGTGTGTTGTCATTCAATGTAGTGTGAAAAGAATGGAATTAGATCGGTGAAAAAATTTAGATTTTAGTTCTTACCAATTCCTGCCCCTGCCACCTTCGTCTCCTCCGTCCTGGAAAATTCTAAAGAAATATATTTATGTTGTTTCCATGTATCCTAATAATCCGTTTTCTGCAAGCGTATTTCTTAGTGGCTTATTTGCCTCTATGGTTCCTTTTCTTTTATTTAGTGTTTTTTTTTTTTTTTTAAATAATTCTTTGTGTATTTGTCATCAATTATAGTGTTAACAGAATTGAATTAGAGTGGGAAATAAACTTTAATTGCGGTTCCTGCAGTTACCACCCCTGCCCCAGCTCCACCGTGCATCCCAACCTAACTAGGTCTTTCCTTTTCTGCGGTCGAATTTCTTCTCAGGTTATTTGCTTTTCTGGTTTATTTTCCTTTGTTTAGTTTTATTTTTTTTTTCAACACTTGTATGTTAGTCCAATTTTTCTTCATCTTACAATTATAAAGTCTTTGGATACAAGAACACAAATACCAAAGTAATTATTTAGTCAGAATGATGGTACAAATAGAGAAGAAGACGACCATTAAAGCTTTTGAATAATAAGATAGTCATATATGGTATTAGTGAATAAGACTTTACCTCAATGAATGATTATGAATCATTCCATTCAAAACGTCCGGGTAAAAAAAAAATAATAAAATTACAAGTAAATCCCGACTGTTCACATTATATTTTCATATTACTGATATCACCATTTTATTCTCCACGTATGAAACTTGGGGATGTCATATATATATATATATATATATATATATATATATATATATATATATATATATATATATATATATATATATATATATATATATACTAGAAAAAGGCAGTGAATTTAAAATGATGTAAATATGGCACTAACCCAATAGGTATCATGATCCCCAAATGGGGATCTACAACAAATTGCCTTATCATTCTATTGCTGCATGGATTGATGTTTCAAGTTTGATTTAAATTTATACAGTAAACAATGAAATTTTCACACATATAACTAAACGTTATGCAGCTGCATCCTAAGAGGGTAAAAAGTTACAATTATCAACTTCACTGTAGACTGATAGGACGAATAACAGTCGCCAAATTTCAAGCACTTATTTTCGATCTGTCACGTATGTTTGACAGTAAACACCAAATATAGTCTTATAGAATACTTGCTCTTATCCCATAATAAAAAAGAGTACATCAATATATTCACTAGTGCTTTTGTTTTATAAGCTGTTTTACCATAATCCCCGGTGATAACGGCTATCAAAATGAACTACCAATTAGCCACTTACTAGGAATTGGCGAATCCTAGCTATTTTGTTACAAAATAGCCGGTTAGAGATTAGTGATACTTCTTTCAGTTCTAACAAGAGAGTTAATGATATAAAGAATTAATTGCAAGATAAAATTCCAGTTGAGGTATTTGAAACATTGTTTGATGAAGATGTCAGGAAACACATCGTGCAGCAAAGTGTGAGCTAGGCCAGTCAAAAAAAAAAAAAAAAAAAATCGACACGATTTTTTGCATTCCTATGATTCTTTGCGGAAACTAATAGGATAATTCTTTTACACTGGCTATTGGAGTTTGCCACAAGAAAATCTGTATTGATGTGAAGACGAAGATGTGGATGACAGATTTGTTAGAAAATGTTTTAGTAAGAATAGATACCGTGAGATAAAGAGGCACCTTCATTTCAATGACAACTCGACCTTAGGCAGTAAAGAACCCCCAAGATCGTTCAAGATTGCTCCTATTGTTCAGCTAATGGATGAAAAGTATAAAAAAATTGGAATATTTTCTAAAAGGCAGAATATTGATTAACAAATGATTCAGTACTATGGTCGTCATTTTATGAAACAATTCATAAGAGGAAAGCCCATTTGCTTCGGATACAAAAACTGAGCTGTTGTTGTTTTTCTACAGGCTACTGTTTCAACTTTGACCTTTATGAAGGAAAACAAGAACAGCATTCTAAAGTAAATGGACTAGGAGCTGCAGTGGATTTGAACAATGTCTCCGACGTTACGTCACCGATCGACCACATTTTCTATTTTGATAATTTTTTTTACAAGCTTTCAACTTAAGAAGATTTTGACAGAGAAAAATTTTTCAGCTTCAGGAACGGTTTGAATCAACTGAACCAATAAATGCCCTCTACAAACTGATGAATACTTGAAAAGGCAAGAGCTAGGGTTTCATGATTATAGGTTTGACAAAATGTTGCTATTTTTTACACATTGTGGCAGGATAACAATAACGTGAAGCTACTATCTAACTATTTAGGATCCCAGCCCACTAAGAAGGTGAAAAGATGGAGCAAACAGAAAAAAATGCAAGTTACAGTGGAACAACCAAATTGTATTGCTGAATACAACACCTATATGGGTGGAGTTGATAAAATGGACTGGATGATCAATAAGTATTGGATAACTATACTGGGTAAAAGGTGGTACTTTCCTATTTTTACCCATATTATTGATATGACTGTTAAAAATGCTTTTATCTTGTATTGTATGGCAAATGAAAAAATTCCTCTCCTAGAATTTCGAAGAATGATAGTGAAGTGCTACATGAACACCTCATCATTGTCTGATCCAAAGAGATCTGGTCGACCATCACTCTGCAAGCAAGCGAAGAAGCGTGTTCCGGAAGAGATCAGAAAAAAGCAACACAGGTCATCATTTGGAAAGAACTGAGATGGGCAAGCAGAAAAAATGTGTTGTCTACAAAGTGAACGCTAGGAAAAAGTCCAGCAGATGTAATGTTGGACTTTATGTAAACTATTTCCCTGAATGGCACCAATAAGTGATTTACAGTACTTGAATATAAAATCATAAATTTTCCTTATTTTTGAATAAATAAGAATTTTATATTTTAGTTTTTTACCAGTAACTTGGCATAATCATAACATATATTCTTCAATAAATGAATAATGATAGATGAAGCCTTTCATACCCTCTTAATACCATGATGCCCATTTTAGACTATTAAGAAAAATGCCTGTAACTTACTCAGTAACTGTTTGAATAACAAATTTGTGTGATTTCCATTATCATCAAAACTAATATCATGTATTCTAACCAAAATTATTGAAACAAAAAATCTTGTACTTAATGGGTTAATAAGACTACATATAACATGTAACCTGAATTGAACATTGAAATAATATTCACTTGCACCCAAAGTTTCTTTAGAACCGTTAAATTGTACTTTCAAGGAATCGTATTTTTTTTTTCTAAAGTAATTCAAAGTTTACTGTTATCATTCAATGGTCTGAATGAAAGTTTTGAAGATCATTATAAGAATAATTTTATACAAAAAGATCCGATAAAAAAAATAGTTAAAAACTGAATTACCAATACAAAGAAAGTAATACAAAGTCTCTTAAAATACCTTTAATGTTTAGACCTACTTTCTTGTTCTGCCAAGTCTTAGTCTGTATGTAACCACAGCCACATTCATCAGATATCTCACTAATCAGCCCTTTCTGAGGTTACAGATTATGGCTAGCATGCATAGGATATGGAAAGATAATATTAATTGAACCATAATTCCAATAACCAAAAAAAGGTATACCTGCTGTGAGTTTTCTTCTATTTACATGTATTTCAAATACCAAGCATTAAGACTCTGATCATTAAAGAGAATGATCCAGTACGAGCATGTCTGAAACACGTGCAGTACATGTTCAAAAGTGTTAGGTTCTAACGTAGAGGCGAATTAAATGCAAGTTACTTTTATTCACCAAGACAACAAGCCTTCAAACAAACAGTTAAGAGGAAGAATGCCACAATTTCAAACAGTATAAAACATAATACATCAATGCTGGGAAGAGCGAGAGTTAAAAAAAAACGACAACGTTACAGTGTACAAGCGTTTCTGAAAAATGATTTTAAATTTTAAAAGGAACCTGATTTTGAAATTAATACTTCATTAAAACCTAGGGTATTGGCAATGAAATTTCATTCAAAGTCTACTATTCGTGAGTTTTCCTAATGTATTAAATTCCTCATACAAATTCAAGCCATTAAAGAAACAAAGGGTGATGACGATTAAAATTTATGTTGTTATGCACTGAATTGGGAAGCATATGGCATCCTAACATTTATGTTTTGTATAGTTTATATATATATATATATATATATATATATATATATATATATATATATATATATATATATATATATATATATATCCATATATATATATATATATATATATATATATATATATATATATATATATGTATGTATATATATATATATATATATATATATATATATATATATATATATATATATATATATATATATATATATATATATATATATATATATATATATATATATATATATATATATATATATATGTATATATATATATATATATATATATATATATATATATATATATATATATATATATATATATATATATATATATATATATATATATATATATAATATATATATATATATATATATATATATATATATATATCATAATATAAATGAATGAATAAAGCTAAGATTATCACTCTAAATCCCTTCAATATCTTCAGTCTCAGATAAAAGTGAAAATAGTTTTTCAAATGGTTTTCTCTGTCTGTTTACGTAGGTGACAGTGATTGACCTGCAGAAAAGAGATAATCTACATAAAGAATTAATTTAGTGCCTACATAGAAAGACAACAAACGGAATGCTTTTACTGTAGAATAATGAGAGAGAGAGAGAGAGAGAGAGAGAGAGAGAGAGAGAGAGAGAGAGAGAGAGAGAGAGAGAGACTCCTTTGATTCTATTTACTGAAATTGGGACTTAGGCAAAATATTATAATATATACGGAATGAGTGAAGAAAAACTACGGCAAAAAATTTCTATAACGTATTTATATCCGTAAGCAGACAGAATGCCTAGTGACATAATGCTTAAGGACAAAATGCCCAAGGACAAAATGCCTAATTCCTCAACACGGACAAAATGCCTAACAGACATAATGCCTAATGGACAAAATACCTAACATATAAAATGTCTAATCGATAAAACATCTAAAAAGGGACAAAAGAGGACTTAAAGATAACACGTTTATGAGATATGAAATATCCAAAGGACTCAAGGATAGAGATAATAAAAACTTGTAACAAAGGTGTTTTTATTAAACAATTACTCTGTAAAAACATAATAGAGATTAAATCACCTTATTTTTTTTTAATACATAAAACAGAATGAATATAAATTTATCTTATAACTAGGTTATTTACCAAAATTGAAAAAAAAAAAATGTGCCATAGCCCTTAGATGGGATAAACCTTCATCTTAATTGAAAGTTGCACGAATTTTTTTAGTCCGTTCATTTACTCGAATATATTTTTGATTAAATTTTTCAACATTTGCACCTAAGGTACTTGCTTGTTCACTTTTGATTATTTTTTTTACAAGCTTGAAGAGAGTTGGGTGAATAATTGAAACTTTCTAGTTAAAAGCATGGTGCTACTCTTCTAGAGATTTCGTAGTTCTTGGCAAATTTCATTCTATTCTATGGTACACATTCCACATTTGAGCATCGAAGCTTGGGCGTCTTCGTCGAAGATGTAGCTTCATCAAATTTAAAAGCACAGTCTTTAATATTTGCCATAACCTTCAAAGCACTCATGCGTGCTTCAACAGGTGGATGCGAATGATTGTAAGAGTTTTTTTTTTTTTCAATTAAATTATTACAAGTGATTATACTGGCACTACACAAAACACGTTTTTCACACCTCCAATATGTACGTCCTTCTTTTCTCCTGTTAATGATGTATGCATATCCTTCAAATATTAGACTTTTCATCCTTTGTTACGAGTGATGATTTCCTTTTTGGACTGAAGGGTTCCTTATAAATATTGAAATGATTGATAAAGAAATTTATTTAAGGAAAAGAATTGTAAGTTTTTATTCTGCCTTTCAAGGTGCAAAAAGAAAAGTAAAATGAACAACAGCTTGTTGGGTAGTTATATGGGTTTTAACTGTAAGATCTTCACTAATCTCGAATAATCTATTTAAAAAGGATAAATAAGATCATTTTGCCTGGAAGGCGTTTTGTCCATTTTCCATATTAGGCCTTTTGTCCATTAGGCATTATGTCGATTAGGCATTTTGTCCGTGTTGAGGAATTAGGCATTTTGTCCTTAGGTATTCTGTCCTTAGGCATTATGTCATTAGGCATTCTGTCCTACTACCTTTATATCTGGGCTTACTAGTGTGTATTTTGAAAGAAAAAGGCCATATTCGATTTTTCTATGAATTTTTCCTTGCCACTATTCTTAAAAGTCAATTTATCTCTAGTACCCTGGCACTCATCCATTTAATCTCCAAATTCTTAGCCTTATTTTCAACAAGTTTAATAATAAAACTGATTTAACGAATGATATCCATATTGAAACGCAAATGGAAAAATCTAGCATTTATTAACATTGCAGTAATTATTTTAGATACAAAATGCTATGCATTCAAAATTTTTTAGCAAATGAAATAATATTCAGATAATGAAACCAATATTCAAGCCCGGGATAAATAATCTGCAGCCACGTTATCTTTACCTGATATCTGCTTTACATTAATACAATATGGCTGCAAACATAATGGCCATCTAGTTAACCTTTGATTATTCTTCTTCATTTAATTAACAAAAGGTGAAGGAGTGTGATCTTAACACACTATAATTTCTTAATTGTGTGGTCTCTTCACATAAACTTCAAATTTCCTCATCGCTGTGATTAGCACTAGTAGTTCCTTTTCAACTGTCGTGTTGGCTCATTGATGCTTCTTCAGGTTTCTTGAAATAAAACAGACAGGGTGAAGAATTCCTGCCTTGCCTTCTTGCAATAGGACAGCTCTAATCCATTGTCCGATGCACCCACTTGGATAAGGAATTTCTTGTAGAAATACGGTGCTTTCAGTATCGGTTTTGAAGTTAATATGGCCTTTATCCTGTTGAAGGATTCTTGGCAATCGCCGGTCCAAACATTTTTTTTTTTCTTGGGGCTAGTCAAATCTGTAAAGGGAACGAGTACAACCAAAAAATTCACGTAAAACCGTTTATAGAATCCTGCCATCTCTAAAAATCATTGTAATTGCTTCCTCGTTGTTGGGGGATGTAGTTTTCTTTGTTCCTTTGACGTTAGCAGCTACCCGGGGCGATTTGCCTTCTTCCGGATCCAGGATTCGGAGAAGTTCTTTCCAGGTAGATGTCGATATCGTCGAGATATACGCCTACTCTTTCAGTTGATCCTAGAAGAATATCCATCAGTCGTTTAAAGGTAGCGGGTGCGTTTATTAGACAAAATGGCATGACTCTGTATTGATATAACCCAAACGGGGTTATAAAAGCAGATAATGATTTTGTGTTGTCGTCCAAAGGAATTAGATGATAGCCTTTTATCAAATCGATCTTAGAGACAAACCTCGCTTGTCCGATGTTGTCGAGCAGTTGGTCTATAGGTGGTAATGGATAATTGTCAGCCACACTGATTGAATTCAATTTCCGATAGTCTGTAAACATCCTGAAAGATACGTCGGGTTTTCTTTCACGAGCAGGCATGGAGAGCTGTGAGGGCTATGTCTTTGTTCGGCTAATCCATTTTGTAACAAATAGCCAACTTCTTTTCTCATGACTTCTCGGTGATACGGCGGCAGTTGCTAAGCCCATTTGAATGGTCTTTTTGTGGTCTTGAGGTGCATCTCATTCCTTGTCAAGTGGGTTTGTTTCAGGACGTCCAAGAGAATATCAAGGAAACTTCTAATCAATTAGCTTAATTCATCTTGCTGCTTCTTATTCAAATTAGTTAATTTCTCTTATAAGTTCCTAGTGATGGACAAATTATTTACCTCGCTCACAGCCCCTACCACATATCCATCGGCGTCTTCCGTGGATGGAATGGTTTCCGCCATACACACCTGCGAAGCTTCATTCTCATTTTTCTTTAAATATGGTTTTAATAAGTTAATGAGTACCTTCCTTTGGTTTTTCTTTCTTACCGGGGTCTCGATAACGTCGGTCAGGTCACTGATCATCTCCAAAATTTGAAATGGACTTTAGAACTTGTTGGTGAGTGGGAATCTCATTATAGGTAAAATAACCAACACTAGTTGTCCTTTACATCAAATTTTCTTCATTTTTCCTTGGCTTGTTTCCAGGTTTTCTAGAGAAAATTTCCTCATATTATCGATCCTTTTCCTCAAATTATCGACATATTCTCCCTGTTTCCTATTGATCTTTCCATTTTTTCTGCCAACATTTTGATCACTCCTCTTACTTCTCATCCGAACACGATTACTTTCAGGCTACACCCCATGCTTTCTTCAATAAATGTTGCGTACTTCAAATAAAATTAACGGTAGTCCGATGGCCCATTCATTTCCTGTTTCATTGTAGTCCTTTGTTAACATACTCTCTAGGGTGTGATGAGATCTCTCTAATGTACCTTGGGTCTCAGGGTGATATGCAGTAAACGTGTAGTTGTTGTTTCACATGCAACAGTTTCATCACGTCCTGAAACAATTTTGACGTGAAATATGTTCCTCGGTCGCTCTGAACACTTTCCGGAATACCAAAGTTGGTAAAAAAATTCTAATTACTTCTCAGCGATTACTTTCGCACTTATGTTCCTGATGGCTATGGGTTCTGGGTATCTTGTCACTGGACAAATCAAAGTTAGCATTTACTCGTAGCCTTTCTTATTCTCGGTAATGTTCCCACCATGTCGATCATCACTTTACTGAAGGGTTTTCCTCATGCTTTAATTGTTTGTAAGGGAGCTTTCTTGATGTACTCGTTGGACTTTCCAGCTATCTGACAAACGTGTCATGCACGGCAAAACTTGCTCACCTCCATACGCTTGCCACGCCAGGAAAAGCGTTTCATTATCTTTTCCTTCGTTTTTCTTATTCCCATGTGTCCAGTCTCATGCGCAATGGAAATCACCTGTCTTCTCAGCAGGGTGGGAATCAATATCTGATGGTATATCCCTCAATTGGGAATTCCCAGGGATATATGTATGTCTATGCTTCCTCATAAGCAATAAATCTTTGAGGTAATAACAGGTGGGAGACTGCTGCACCTCCGTCTCATGAACCACACAGTACATTAATTCTGTTAACGTTACATCCTTTCGTTGCAATCGTATCAGCTTTCTCCAACTCACTTGTCCTACTTATAAGGCTGGGTTTTCTATCTCTTCCAAATCCGTTGCTTCCTTGTCTTCCTGTTCATTTGTCTGTCATTCTTATTCCTTCGGGCTCTCTTGGGAGTTCTCCTCTTGCGTACTATCATGGAAATCTTCTTCTTCTGTAAATGAATCTTCCAAGTTCATCATTCCTTTGGTTTCTATGTCTTCCTCTGCAGCCATTTTCTTCGTCATACTCCTAGTTGCTACACAACTAGGAAACAGATATGAGTAGTCCTTCTCGAGTTGAGTTGTAGGACTATCCGTTAGTGGTTTCTCCGTAACAACGGGACAAAGCACAAATGGTGCTACACCAACCTAATTTTCGAGCAGGACTTTCACTTCTTCGACAGCCAATGAATTCTTTACAGCAAAGTCAAAATGACGTGTCACCAACTCACATGACCGCTTCAAACGCATATAGAAGTAACCTTCTCACCTCCTATTCCCTTCAATACGACCTAATCTCCTGTGAGAGACTGTTCCACCGACGGGTGTGCACCTCGTGTCCCTACGTTATGACTAGATCCTGTGTCGTGCAATATCTTGACCGGGATCTGCTCGCTCCCATCGAGAGTGGGTAACATACCTTTATAAACATATGGTTTTAAGGTATCCACGCTGTTTGGGGTTTTTCTATTATTCTTGAAAACTTTAGCTGGCTTATTTTCCCCGTCAGCCTTTCCCATTTGATTCTCTGTCTTCATATTCAAGGGGAGTAAAAGTATCCTTAACCACTTGCGTGACAGCTTTCGGGTGGTCCGACCAACATTTCTTACTGATATGGCCTTTTTTGCCACTCTTATAACAGACGATATTAATCTTCTGCACGTCTTTCCCAACATCTTAAGGAAGACGATTTGACGACTGTTGGTGTGGTACTGTCACATTCTGCACTTTCGGCTTTGGAATAGTACCAGTGGTATTTCCACTGTAACTATTGAACTTTTTCCCATGGTACGGCAAATACTTAACACTTGGTCAGAACGACGGTTAAAACTTCATATTTGAAGAGGGTTTACGACTGATAATATTATAATCTTCACTCAGCGAAGTGGGTCTATCAGATTTCTTCACCTCTCTCTCACTGAAGTACGTTTGAATGTGTTCAGGAATTCCTCGTGAATATTGTTCCAGCGATGTAAGTTTTTCTAAATCAGCCATCTCTCTCACTTTGCCAGCCTCTATCCATCTTTTAAAGCATCGTCATACTTTATCAGTGTAATCCAGGAAAGTCATTATCTCGTCCTTCCGCAAACTCCAGAATCTTTCATTATAGTATTCAGGGGTCATCTGATACACTTGCAGCACAATCCTCTTAACTTCTCGATACACCTTCCTCTGCTCCAGAGACAAGGCAAGATACGCACTGCATCCTTTTCCAATAAAGACATTCTGCAATTACACAGACCATTTATCCTTTGGCCGTTACATTATCGACGAGACCATTTCAAAGTGATTGAAGTTCAGAATTAACCTCTGGGTGTTTGTCATATCAAAAATGCGATCATGCATAGCATGGGTCACCTCTGCCTGAGTTGCCAACCTTGTACGACCATTCAACAGCTCCAATTCCCTTGCATGTCTTGCAATCTCTCTGGCCTCTTCCCTCTCTGTTTCTTCTCATCTTGCAATTCATCTTGCCTCTTCCTTTTCTCTTTTTCTTCCCTTTCCATTGCACATCATGCAATTTTTCTGGCTCCTTCTTCCCGTTGTGCCGTCATCTTCAACTTAATCAAATTCTCTTTCTCTGCAATTCGTGGAATCTCAGCATATACCTTCCTTTCTGCCTTCATTCCTTCTGTTCTTAGGTCAACTGATACTTGCTTCGCTACGAATTCTGCTTCAGCCTCCTTCAGAAGTTCACGAGCTGCTAGAATATGTTCATCTGACAACTTTCTTATGTTTGTCAATGCTTCCAAGGCTAGAGTCTAGCCACTAGTCACTTGATTTAGGCTTTAATCATTCCACTTATTGCATGGCAACCACTTGCTATCAAAATAGAGAGCCACCGAGCTTTCGTTACATTGGCTTACAACAATTCCTTAACAATTGGGTTTGCCAAAATCTCCTGTATTATCAATTTCGCCATCTTGTATTTTACCAAAAAAAATATAGCTCTCCAAAAAAATAATGTCTATCAATACATAGAATCCTATTAACACAAAACTGGTCAAACCTTAATAAAAAAAAAACCCAGCCCTGTTATCACCAATATTTAAAATCGACTCGCTCGATCCTGGAGTCTGGGAACCAAAAATATATATTACGACTAGCAAATTATGTAAATTCAAGTGCTCCAAAACTCATGTGTTTAATTTAGCATAAATCCTATACACATGAGAAAATACCTCGAGCTCTGGGAATATTACACAACCCACAGACGGTTATATATATGAACACTGAGTATCCAAAGGTCTCTTCACGTTACACTCAAAAGAAAACTAGGTGATTACTTTACGTGACCTATTCTAAAACCAACCTCGTACTATGGTTTTTAGTCAGGGGATGCAAGCAAAATACTGAAACAAATATTGGTGATTGAAATGAATATATTTTATAAAGATATCATCAATTCAAAAGATTTAACACTAAAAACATCACTCAAATTTTTAATTTGAACTAAACCTTAGACTGAGACAAAAAAAGACACCCTATAGAAATTATGCAATTACTTGTTGCACTAGAAATGAAATTATAAATAAATATTCAATTTAGACAATTAATGAAAAAGTTGACACTTTAACACTCACAGAAAACAAATCCGAATTACACTTACCTATACTCAACTGATCTACGTCCTTTGGCTCACACATGATAATCGAACGGATGAGCAAAATTAATACACTTCACTGTTTACCAAAGTATCACAAGGCCATTTACGAAGATTTATGCTATATAAGGTATTAGGATTAACACACTTCACTATTAATTAATCATCCAATAATAGCCTTAAAGTTTGAACAACATATACATGATATATGTTAGAAGGAAAGCATTAATCATTTTTCACAGGATACACTATGCACGCTTGAGAGGAGAGACCATGGCGGAAGTTGGCACTTTCAAAGAGATAGGCTGGATCTCTTTTGCTGCTTATGCATTGCTACGCTTTATATACATTACCTTAATTCATCTAGAAATTTCTAGTTAATCATTCTCGTTTTGTGGGGGCATAGCTCTAGTGACTTAAGGTTGCCAACTTAGCAATTTGAAAAAAGGGTACTAACGTTACGTGCAAAGCATCTCTCATTTAGCTAACTCTGCCAATCTCGTCTCGTAACATTAAAAAAAAAAGAATAATTTTTAGTCGAAAACTCTCATATCTCTTCAAGCAACGTGGAAGCATGATGCAATCACTAACGTGTGTGTCATACAGCATAGCTTTAAAAGAGTTAACATAAGAGTAAGTAAAAATACTACGTAAAATGAAAATTTAATTCTTTAAGATAATGCAAACTCACATATACGACACTGAATTAAAATAAACTAAAGAAATGTCAAAACTCTTGTGTAATTTATATAAAATACCTAATCCTACGTGAGTGGAACTCAGCTTACAAGCTGGCTCTACATCTCTTAGATACACAAATAGAATATGGGAATTAAATATACTATTTTAATGATGACCAGCTTTGTAAGAATATATATATATATATATATATATATATATATATATATATATATATATATATATATATATATATATATATATATATATATATATATATATATATATATATATATATATATATGTATGTATATATACTTATATATATATATATATATATATATATATATATATATATATATATATATATATATATATATATATATATATATATATATATATACTTATATATATATATATATATATATATATATATATATATATATATATATATATATATATATTTATATATATATATATATATATATATATATATATAAATATATATATAAGTATATATATATATATATATATATATATATATATATATATATATATATATATATATATATATATGTATATATATATATATATATATATATATATATATATATATATATATATATATATATATATATATATATATATATCTATTTATATATATATATATATATATATATATATATATATATATATATATATATATATATATATATATAAATAGATATATATATATATATATATATATATATATATATATATATATATGTATATATATATATATATATGTATATATATATATATATATATATATATATATATATATATATATATATATATATATATATATATATATATATATATATATATATATTTATACATATATATATATCTGGTTAACGTAAAATTATTTTTTAGGTTTATTTATATCAGCCTTCTTTTCTTTTAAGTTAAAGTATTTTCGTTGAGTTTGTTTACTAGGGTGTTAATGTAAGTTAAGTGGCTCTACGATTGTTGGATAGTGTTTTTGCGCCTCCTCCTCCTCCTTTGTGTATTAGTGGACTATCGTTTTAACGATTTTTATTCATTTTGCTTTGAGTGTTGATAAACGCTGGGAAGGTGATGAGTGGACATAGTCGACCGGTGAATGCAGTTCGGGTCTTGACAAGCTCTCACCAACACTATTTCCCGTCTCAGCATTCATTGTGACTTGGAGGACGACTTTGGCTATTACCTTCGCACTTCTGTTGAGTGTCTAGCAGATGCTCTGTCATCTGCGACGGTTGTTTTCTGCCATTTGTTCCCGTCGGAGGATTTGTACGGAATTTGTGTCGACGCTGTTTCCCGACACTGAATTTGGATTTTACTAGCCGTATTCATCCAGTCTAGCTGTATTCGGGTTTGAGAGCAAACTGGCTGGTGAGGTGATATGTTGGGAGTCTGACGCCAGATAAGACGAATTATCGTCCCTCTTGTATAAGGAAGCGTGTTGCCCTTCAATGCCTGGCGTACAGTTTTACCCTTCCGTTTAGCGGCTTGATGAACTAAGTACTGCCCCGAATCCAACTTCTCTTCTGTACTTCACTTGAGGTGAAGTTGTGTATATTATTAATTTTGTCTATTTCTATATGTACGAGTTTTATTGTTATATGTTGTGTATCTATGTTTAATTCTGCTTAGTTTATTTTTTTAAAGTAGGTAGGAATATTAAGGGTTTCACTGTTTTCATCTCTTACTTCCTTTTACCTTATTATTATTAGGATTATTGATTATTCTGGCTAGCCTTATTTCCCTGTTTGGATCCACCTTGTTATTATTAAATGTTTTCTCTATTATGATTTTCTGCTCTTTAGGGTTTAGTATATTAGCTTTAAGTTTTTCTTGTGAGTTTCGAAAATTATATTTTATTTCTTTTAAGTGTTCTATAATTAAGTATATTTAATCTCACAAGTTTGATTTAAGTTTTTCTTGTTTATAATAAATATTGTTAAGTTTTCTTGGGTCTCTGTTTTCATCTTTTCTTACCCCTGAAGTACATCTACCGACTGCTATCCTTGGAAATGTAAACATCTTAAAATAACTTATGTTACAACGAGAGAGATTGTAACAATTTGGCGACCTTGACAGGATAGCACTTGGGTGTACTCGGTGGTTTGGTTGGCAGATCGGTGCTCAGTGGATTTACCAATATTTGTTATTGTTTAGTGTGTTGCCTTACTCCCCCTTTAATTTTGAAATCATGGAAAAATATGTTTTTGATCCCGCAGAATTTTTAGGATCAGCAGATTGTCTTAGCCATCTTCCAGTATTAGGTAAAGAGTATTTGGTGAGTTGTGCTCGTTGGTTATGGATCCCGCTTAAGGCAGCGAACACTAGGACCCAGTTATTGTTAGCTGTAGAAAATAAGGTAGCTCAGGGTATGGCTGAAGGAGAGAATATAGCTAGGGATTTCGACAGTGTTGATGATAGTGGTTCAGAGCGCGAGGAAAGTATGATTGATGATGTGAGTGTGAATCCACACCTTTCTTTGTTTGAAGACCCCCCTTGTACTGGAATTATTTTTGAAGGACATGTTAAATTGCAAGTTAAAGCTAACGTGTCCACTAACCCATTTGTTGTAGAAAAATCTGTCCCGGAGAATGTAGTCCCAATGCAGCCTATGTTGTCCCAAGAGGACAATGAATACAGACTAATTTGCAAGAGGATACAGTTAATGAAGCTTGAGTTTGAGGAGAACGAGAAGGTGCGGTGACATGAACTAGAGATGGCTAATGTATATTTGGAGTTGGCTAAATTGGCAAGTGTTCCCTATAGATTAAGTACTCCTTGGGGTCCATATGTCGATAAATTTAATATAGGGGCAGCTTTGAAGTTAGTTCCTATATTTGACGAAAAAAATGTGCCGGAATTTTTTAAAGCATTTGAACGGGTAGCTACAAGGTTGTCTTGGCCCGCCGAGATGTGGACAGTCTTAATTCAGTGTAGGCTGGTGGGCAAGGCAATCAGGGTTTATAATTCTTTGGAGGAGGGCGTAGCCCGTGATTATGGTAAAGTAAAGGCGTTAGTCCTCTGGGCTTTTGATATTGTCCCTGAGGCCTATCGTCTAAAATTTAGAAATTTTAATAAGCATGCTTCCATTTCATACGTGGAGTTTGCTAGGCTCAAGGAGGAGCAATTAGATAATTGGCTTAAAAGTCGCCAGGTAGTCTCTTTCTCCTCCTTGAGGGAAATAATGTTGTTGGAAGAATTTAATAGGTATTACAGTAAAGAACTGAGGATATATTCGGAAGCAGTCAGTCTAAGTAAAGCGGCTCAGATTGCCGATGAATATATTTTAACCCATCGAGCGGGGTCCGGCAATTTTGGGTCTCAGGTTATAGATATCCAGTCTGCTAACCCAAATGATTGTATTGATAAATATAATAATATAGCGAAAAATAGGGTAAAACATTCAGGTGTTCCCATCTTTTATAAGAATGAGAAGACTCAGGGAAAAATTTCAAATGGAGAGCCCACTAGATTCTTCTCCAAAAACAGGGTAGTGTCTGGTAATGTGAGCAAAGGTAAGGGGACTGGTTTTTGGTGCAATAAGCCTGGACATTATCAAGCTCAGTGTAATGCCAGGAGGAGGTATCTGGAGAGAAATAATAACAATATTGACAACCCTATATCTGTAATTACAAATAAATCTGTTCCTATTACTCCCAAAGTTGAGAATCCATCGTTAACAGAAGGTAACAATGTGATTAGTAGTGATGGCAGCAATGTAAAACCAACAGGTAATAGACCTTCATGACTTTATGATAAATATTTATGGCCTGGTAGACTGGTTACAAATTCAGGAGTTCTTAAGGTAAAATTTTTGCGAGACACAGGGTCAGTTCGGTCTTTAGTGTTAAAGGAATCTTTAAATGGTTTAGTTGAATATTCAGGGAATTATGTGATTCTGGTAGGTTTCCCGAATACTGTGGTTTCAGCTCCATTGGTGGAAGTTTAATTATCCCTCTCTGGGTATAATAAGGCAACCGAGTTGGCTGTGGTGGAGAATCTCCCTATTCCAAATATAGATGGTATTTTAGGAAATGATATGGTAGACCATAGGGGTCTGGAATTATTCCCTATTTTCACTGTGAATGTTTTTCCTGTGGCGGTGGTGACTCGGGCATCTGCTAAGGCAGCTGATTTGGTAAATGATGATGACTTAGATTTAAGTAATTTAGAAGTAGAGTTAGAAGGGCACGGGCCAGTAGGTAGTCCGAGTAGTATTAGTAATATTTTGAAACCTGATTGGGACCGTTTAACATTTATTGAGGATCAAAAACAAGAGTTTGATTTCGAGTTGGGTGACACCGCAGATTTAACTAGACCGAGGTTTTGTGTAATAAAAGGTTTGTGATACCGAATTAGTCGCCCATCTACACATGACCTGGACAAAACTACTCGAGTGGAACAAATTGTAGTCCCCTCACAGTTTAGGGAGTCTGTTTTGAAGTTGTCACATGATGATTCTTTTTCTGGTCACTTTTGAGTATTTAAGACGTTCAAAAGATTAGCGAAATGTTTTTGGTGGCCAGGATTGAAATCATCAGTGAAACGATTTTTTAGTAATTGCGAGGTTTGTCAGGTGATGGGAAAGCCCAATCAAGTGATCCCTAAAACACCTCTAAATCCCATTCCTGCAATTGGGGAACCTTTTGTGGAATTGGTTTTAGATGTGGTGGGGCCCAGAACAAAGACTGGGTTTACTCATCTCCTGACCATCATGGACAGAGCTTCTAGATTTTCTGAAGCATTCCCAATGAAAAAGATCACTTCCAATACAGTATTTGAGAAGCTCATTGAATTTTTCTCCCGATACGGACTTCCTCGTAAAATTCAGACCGACTGTGGGACGAATTTTACGAGTAAGGTATTTAGGGGTAAGTGTGCTGAACTGGCCATTCAGTGCAACTACCAGCGTACCTTACCATCCCAAGAGTCAGGGTGTGGTGGAAAGACATTTAAATCAGTTTTAAAAAAATACTGCTATGAACAAGGAGAAGATTGGGAAAAAGGACTTCCTTTTGCTCTCTTTGCCATAAGGAACCATCCAAATGCATCTACAGGTGTAGCTCCCTTTGAGCTGATCTATGGACACAAAGTACGTGGTCCGTTGGAAATTTTCCATGGATTGTTATCATCTGGTCAGAAAGGAGAAATTAATGTGATGAAGTTTGTAGACAATTTACGGAAAAAATTAGCTATCGGATGGAAATTTGCAAGAGAGAATTTGGCTTCCTCCTAAGCAGTTAGGAAATCTAATTTTGATAGGAAAACTAAAGTGCGGTCGTTTGAGCCCGGCGAACTTGTATTGGCGTTGAGTATAGACTCAGACAATTTCCTTGAACCAAGGTATAAGGGGCCCTGGAAGGTTTTGAGAAAATTGTCTGAGGTGAATTATGAAATTGAAGCCCCCGGGACCAAACGAAAGTGCCGGGTCTTTATTATTAATAGACCAAAGTCTTATATTTCATGTGGTAGAGATCCTTTAGCTATTGTATATAAACCTTTGTCTGTAGAAATAGAGTCTCCAGAGGATAACTTTGAGGACTTAGTTGGTCAGGTATCTTCTGATGCTCTCTTTAATAACATTCAAAATCTAGAGGTTTTGAAAAGAGAGCTGGATCATCTGGAAGTTACCCAGAAAAGGGACATTATTAATTAATTCTGTTCTTTTTCAGAAGTATTTCGTAGTTTGCCAGGTAGGACGAGGTTGCTTCAGCATGATGTGGATGTGGGCAGTGCTTCCCCAATAAAGCAGAATCCTTATCGACTAAATCCAGTTAAAATGGACATAGTCGAGGAGGAAATAAAGTATATGCTGAAGCACGACCTCATCCAACCTTCGATAAGTCCTTGGAGCTCTCCGATAGTTTTAGTTAAAAAGTCTGATGGAAAGTACCGAATGTGTGTGGATTACCGTAAGGTTAATGCTAGTACCAAAAATTACTTTTTTCCTTTGCCCCGCATTGACGACTGTCTCGATCAGATAGGGTCTGCAAAATTCATAACCAAGCTGGATTTGCTGAAAGGATATTAGCAAGTGCCCCTGTCTGATCGAGCCAGGGAAATTTCCGCATTTGTAACTCCCTTTGGGCTTTACGAATGCAAAGTGATGCCCTTTGGGATGAAAAATGCTGCATGCACCTTTCAGCGGCTTATGAACAGTCATTTGTGGGTTGAAAGGCACTGAGATTTATATTGATGATTTAGTTGTTCACAGCAATGATTGGCAAAGATTGAGAAAAGTGTTTGAAGCTTTGAGGGATGCCGGTCTTGTTGTGAACTTAGGTAAGTGTGAATTTGGTAAAGCCAAAGTGTGCTATTTGTGTCATGTGGTTGGTTTGGGTCAGGTAGCCCCTAAACAAGCCAATCTCGATGCCATTTTAAATTTGAAGAGGCCAAGTAATGTCAGGGAAGTTTGGAGAGTCCTTGGAATGACGGGTTAGTACAGAAGGTTTGTGCGAAACTTCTCTGACATTGCTCAGCCGCTTACTAAGTTATTAGAGAAAGGACAGAAATATGTGTGGTCTCCTCAATGTGAGCAGTCTTTTATTAAACTTAAACTGGTGTTGGTGTCAAACCCAATATTAATGTCCCCTGATTTTCAGAAACCTTTCATTATCGCGGTGGATGTTAGTGATGTGGGCATTGAAGGTGTCCTCTTTCAGAGAAATGGGGCTGGAGAGGTTCTTCCCGTGTCTTACTTTAGCCGTGAACTATTGGCAGCAGAGAAACGGTATTTAACTATCGAGAAGGAGGCCTTGGACTTGGTTCGTACTTTGTTACATTTTAAACCCTGTGTGACCAATTTCTCCTTCCCGATAGAAATTTGGACTGAACACAATCCTCTAGTGTTCATAGAAAGGATGAAAGGGTCCATTCAGAGGATTTTGAGATAGGCTTTGTAGTTGCAGGAATTCACTCTGGGAATCAAACATATTAAGGGATCGGAGAACCGTATTCCTGATGCCCTTTCTCGTATGTAATCTTGGCTTTTGTCCTTCCCTCGCCCTTCTCGTGTCTTCATTGGGTTTGTATATAACTGTTTTTGCATAGTAAAATATAATGGCAAGTATGTCTGTGAGTATGAGTGAGTCCTTATCTTGGAGTTTAGTTTAGATGTAGGTTTGGTTAAGTGCGTTGTTTTTGTAAGGTCTATCAGATTTTTTTTTCTTTTTTTGTACTCGTTCGAGTTATAGTTTAGCCTTATTTTAGAGTCCCAATTTCTGACTTGGTAAGTTTTCTTCGTGAAGCTATGTGTTTTCTTTTTCTTTCTGGCATGTGTATTGTTATATTTATAATTATTTTCAGGTTTTGTATTTCTATAACATTATGTTAATTCCTTTTCATTTCAGCATTTTTACAGTATTCAATTTTGAAAAAAAATGTATTCCATGTGAATTATTTTCTTCTGTTTTGGGGGAGGAAGGTATTAGGTTAACGTAAAATTATTTCTTAGGTTTATTTAAATCAGCC
Source organism: Palaemon carinicauda (assembly GCF_036898095.1). Classification (NCBI taxonomy): domain Eukaryota; kingdom Metazoa; phylum Arthropoda; class Malacostraca; order Decapoda; family Palaemonidae; genus Palaemon; species Palaemon carinicauda. The sequence goes on along the minus strand of NC_090728.1, from coordinate 14,611,751 downwards.
TTGTTTTCTTTTAAGTTAAAGTATTTTCGTTAAATTTGTTTACTATGGTGTTAATGTAAGTTAAGTGGCTCTACGATTGTTAGGTAGTGTTTTTGCGCCTCCTACTCCTCCTTTGTGTATTAGTGAACTATCGTTTTAACGATTGTTATTCTTTTTTGCTTTGAGTGTTGATAAATGCTGGGAAGGTGATGAGTGGACATGGTCGACCAGTGAATGCAGTTCGGGTCTTGACAAGCTCTCACCAACACTATTTCCCGTCTCAGCATTCATTGTGACTTGGATGACGACTTTGGCTATTACCTTCGCACTTCTGTTGAGTGTCTAGCAGATGCTGTCATCTGCAACGGTAGTTTTCTGCCACTAGTTCCCGTCGGAGGATTTGTACGGGATTTGTGTCGACGCTGTTTCCCGACACTGAATTTGGATTTTACTAGCCGTATTCATCCAGTCCAGCTGTATTCTGGTGTGAGAGAAAACTGGCTCGTGAGGTGATACGTAGGGAGTCTGACGCCAAGTAAGACAAATTATCGTTCCTCATGTATAAGGAAGTGTGTTGCCCTACAATGCCTGGCATATAGTTTTACCCTTCCGTTTAGCGGCTTGATGAACTAAGTACGGCCCCGAATCCTACTTCTCATCTGTACTTCACTTGAGGTGAAGTTGTGTATATTATTAATTTTGTTTATTTCTATATGTACGAGTTTTATTGTTATATGTTGTGTATCTATGTTAAATTCTGCTTTGTTTAGTTTTGTAAAGTAGGTAGGAATAATAAGGGTTTCATTGTTTTCATCTCTTACTTCCTTTTACCTTATTATTATTAGGATTATTGATTATTCTGGCTAGCCTTATTCCCCTGTTTAGATCCATCTTTTTATTATTAAATGTTTTTTATATTATGATTTTCTTCTCTTTTGGGTTTAGTATATTTGCTTTAGGTTTTTCCTGTGAGTTTCGAGAATTATATTTTATTTTTTTAAGTGTTGTATAATTAAGTGTATTTAATCTCACAAGGTTGATTTAAGTCTTTCTTGTTTATAAAAAATATTGTTATGTTTTCTTGGTTCTCTGTTT
>NC_090728.1:14553177-14593177 GCF_036898095.1 Palaemon carinicauda | reverse complement strand
TTAATTGTGTTTTAATCGTGATTTTTTACATTCATCCTTTTATGGTATTTTACGAAAATCATGGGTCCTAAAAGGCTTAGTTTCGCAAGTGGTAGTGGTAGTGGTGAGAAAAGGAATAACGGAATGCTTTCTTTAGAAGTAAAGCAAGGAATTATTGAAAAGCATGAGCGTGGCGTCCGTATGAGTGAACTTGAAATAAGTTCCGCGCAAATAAAAGAGGTGTTAGGAAAATATCAAGACGTGTTCGACTTCATCGACAAATACCATCCAAAGAAATTGCAGGTTTGTCGTGTAGCTGCGCAGTTTGATGATGTTTCCCTAACTTATTTTCAAAACATTCTGAAAAGCTGTACCAAGCAACTTTCTATCGATAGCTTCTTTAAAAAAACTACGAAGCGAACTCGTGATGAAGAGGAAGGAAATGGTTCAAAGAAAACAGCAAAGAGTGAAGAGAAAAAAATTCAATCAATTTTAAGTGTAGAGAGTGAAAGTGATTAAAATTAATCATCAAAAAGAAAAAAAGAAAATGTAAAAAAAAATATAAATTATAAAAAAAAAAAGCTAAGTTATGTTAAAGTTCACTTAGTGTAAGTTAGAATAAGTTACGGTAGTGTACGTTTATCGTAGTTAACCTCTCTACCTCCTCGCCGCCCGTCCGTCTCCTCTCTGCGTAGCAAGACTAACAACACCTGCGCTGGAGTTTCTAAGGTAAAGTGACGCTAAAAACCCGTTTCTTATTTATCATTTTTTGCTAATTCTTTTTATTTACATGTCTATTCTTCTTATTTACATGTCTATTATCTAATTTAGTGTTCATTATTCTCATGGGAAAATTATGTGTAGTAGTTTATTAAGAAGTTATCATAGGTTTTTGGGCTCAACCACGGATTAATCCTATTTCAATGTATTCTTATGGGAAAATTCGTTTCGACAACCGAACATTTTCTACATCCGAAGTTGGTTCTGGAACGGATTAAATTCGTATGTAGAGGTTCCACTGTATTATGCTTGTATCTTCGCTCTTCCCTCGTACTAAACGAACATGAAAATTCATGTCTGCTGTTTCCTCTGTTTCCTTTTGTATATAAAGGAGAGTGTTCTATAACAATAGATCTCAGACAATTGCATCCTGCCTTTGATTTCACAACCCTCACTCGGCTCCGTCACATTGGTGACCCCGGAAGTCGACTCGCTCCCACTGCCTTCCACCCCCACCTCCCTCGCCCCTCCATCGTTGGTACTATGACGGACTCTTCTACAGCAGTTGGCGTTTCGGCCGCCCCATTGAAACTTTCACCGTTCGCCAGCGGAGAAGCGTTTGCTTGGTTTCAACGCGGTGAAGTCCAGTTTCGTATCAGGGGCGTGACTCGCTCAACCACCAAAGCGGATTATGTTCTCGCGGCGATATCCGAGGACACCTTACCAGAAATATCCGACTGGCTTTGTGAACAAGGAGACACCCCAATAGGGTATGACGCCCTCAAAACATACCTTCTGCAGCAGTACTCGCCGTCGCCAGCCGCCCGTATAGCAAAGCATTTTCAGGTCTCGCAACAACCGTTGGGGGACCAAAGGGCTTCGCTTGCCCTCAGGGAAATGACCAGCATCGCTCGCCTTCAACCTGCCGCAGACGGCTCTCCTCGTGAGGTGAACCTACTTCGTGCACTTTGGATACGCCATTCACCCGACCCTGTACGCGCTGCCATACCCGATGTCGATAGTTTACCCATAAAGGACATGATGACCAAAGCCGACGCCCTTATGGACAGCTACTTCAAGACCTCCATCAACGCCTCCACCCCTGACGACGAGGATGCCTATTCAACGTCAACCGAAGCTGACATGAATGCCGTAAGACATACACGCCTACCCCGTGACGTGCCGAAGCGGCGACAAAGCCGCCCACCACCCACCAATCGCTCGCGCCCCAACGGACGACTTCTACAGCCACTTACTACCTCCCATCCGCCGCAGTTTTGCTACTACCACTTCAGATTCGGGGCAACCGCGAAGAAATGTGCCAAGGATTGTCAGTGGCCAAAAAACGTGTAAGTAGGCCATCGCTTGTGGCGGTGGCCTCCCATTTTTCTAATCTTTTCTTTTTACAGTATGCAGGAACGGGCTTGCGATTTTTGGTAGACACGGGTGCTTGTCGTTCTCTTTTGCCAAAGAAACTCTTCAAGGCACGACGTAGTCTGTCTACATCTGCCGACGTCCGCTTGGTAGCTGCCAACGGATCTGCGATACCCACCTACGGTTACGAGAACCTCACATTATCGTTCGGAAATGGTAAATTCAATTGGAAGTTTCTCGTTGCTGACGTCACAATGCCAATCCTCGGTGCGGATTTCCTCTCTCATTTCCACCTTCTGGTCGATGTAGCCCACCGACGATTGGTCAACGCAGACTCGTACTTGTCGACACCTATTCAACCCGCCCCCTCTAACCTCGCTCTCCACATCAGCGCACCCACAAATGCCTACGCCCACCTCCTCAGGTCGTACCCGGAAGTTTTCCGTCCAGAACTTCGCCAAACGCCCACGGTTCCTGCCAAGCACGGTATTTATCACCATATCAAGACGACGGGACCCCCAGTCTTCGCAAAAATTCAGACGTCTGGCACCAGAACGATTGGCAGCCGCCAAACAGACGTTCGCAGAAATGGAGGAAAGGGGCCTTTGCCAAAAGGCCTCCAGCCCATGGTCGTCACCCTTACACATCGTTCTGAAGAAAAACGGCTCCCTCCGTCCGTGCGGGATTACAGGCGCCTGAACATGCAAACAGAACCGGATCACTACCCCCTCCCAAACATTGCCGACGTGACCTCCTACCAGCACTAAGCGAAGGTTTTCTCTACGCTCGACCTCCTGAAGGGGTATTATCAGGTGCCTATAATCTCAGAAGACATCCCAAAGACCGCCATCACCACTCCGTTTGGTACATATACCTTCAATTACTCCTGTTTTGGCCTTCGTAATGCTGGGGCAACGTTTCAACGTCTCATGGATGGCATCTTAGGGGAACTCCCTTTCTGTGTATGTTATATGACGACATACTTGTGTTCTCCTCCTCAAAAGAGGAACACCTCCGTCACCTGGAACAAAACGGCCTTGTAGTCCGGTACGACAAGTGTACCTTTGGCGCCAACGAAGTGTCGTTCTTAGGGCACCGTATCACTCCTGGAGGAGTCCATCCCCTCCCTGAGAAGGTAGCAGCCGTTCAGAACTTCCCCGCGCCCTCGACCGTCAAAGCTCTGCAGGAATTCTTGTGTATGATCAACTATTATCACCGTTTTCTGCCAGCCATTGCCACCACTCTTGCTCCCCTCTACGCCTCCCTCAAGGGCAAGCCAAAGTACCTGAAGTGGGGTCCCCTTCAAGAAGCAGCCTTCTGCAATGCAAAGAAGGACCTATCAACTGCTGCGGCTCTCACTTTTCCTATCCCACACGCCCCTCTCCTTCTCTCCACCGATGCCAGCGACGTCGCTATTGGTGCAGTACTCGAGCAGGTGGTCAAAGGCTCGCCCCGCCCATTGGCCTTCTTCAGCAGAAAACTGTCCAAGGCAGAATCGGGTTATTCTACCTTCGATCGAGAATTGCTGGCAGTGCACTTGGCTGTCCGTCACTTTCGCCATTTCTTAGAAGGTACGCCCTTCGTCATTCGCACAGACCACATGCCTCTGGTGCATGCCTTAACTCGACAGTCTGACGCCTGGTCCGCCCGTCAACGCCGACATCTCTCCGCCGTGGCTGAATACAATTGCACCCTCCAATACGTCCCTGGGAAAATGAATCCTGTTGTCGATGCCCTGTCAAGAAACACGTTGGCTGCCGTTCAACTGGGATTGGATTACAACGCCCTGGCTAAAGCCCAACGACAGGATCCAGAGTATCAAGCTTGTAGAACATCCTGCACGTCCCTCCGTTGGGAAGACTTTCCCTCGAAGACTCCAACACCACCCTCCTCTATGACGTCAATACTGGTAGACCGCGACCTTGGATTCCTGCTCCCATGCGCCGACAGGTGTTTGATTTCATTTTCGGCCTTTAACATCCCTCGTGCCGTTCTACTGCAAAGCTGCTGAAGGCAAAGTTCATTTGGCACGGCATTTCTAAGGATGCTAAGGATTGGGTCCGCTCCTGTACTTCTTGCCAAACTTCCAAAGTACTTTGACACACGGATTCAGGAGTGGGCACCTTTCCTCAACCTCATCGTCGTTTCGCACACATTCACGTCGACGTTGTAGGTCCTCTACTCACATCACAAGGACATCGTTACCTGTTTACCGTCATCGACCGCTCCACTCGTTGGCCTGAAGCCATTCCCATGGAAACTGCAACGTCCGCCTCATGTACATCTGCCTTACTCTCTGGATGGATTTCAAGATTCGGTATCCCTGAGCATATTACTTCTGACAGGGGAACCACTTTCACCTCTCAATTGTGGACGTCATTACCGAATCTCCTGGGCATCACCCTACATCAGACAACGGCCTACAACCCCGCTGCCAATGGAATGGTTGAACGTTTTCATCGCACCCTCAAAGCAGCTTTGATGTCCCGCTGCAAGGATAGCAACTGGTTTACTCAGCTTCCCTGGGTCCTCCTGGGACTAAGGACCACTCCTAAATACGCCCTCGACGTCTCGGCAGCTGAAATGGTGTATGACGACCCGTTGGTCGTCCCTGCCGAATTTTTTCCTTCTACAACCTCCTCCGACTATCTCCAGCACATACGTCACGTCGTGGGAAAATTTACTCCGTGCCGCCAGACTTACAAGCCCCCAGCGAAGCATCACATACCAATGGACTTGCACTCTGCAACGCACGTCTTCCTGCGCAACGACACTAGCAAGCCACCACTAACGCCCCCTTACACGGGCCCTTTCCTTGTGATCCGACGCAGTCCGAAAGCATTCCTACTAAACATTCGGGGCAAAGAAGACTGGGTCTCCATTGATCGTCTAAAACCTGCTTATCTTCTGCCAGATGACCCGCCTACAGTTCGCCTCTCCAGATCAGGGCGCCCTATTTAACATGTGCAGTATGTCATTTTTAGGGGGGGGGGAAGCCATGTACCAACCGTGTGTCACACAATTGTACATAATTCCTTTTGCATATATTATGCTTGTATCTTCGCTCTTCCCTCGCACTAAAAGAACATGAAATTTCATGTCTGCTGTTTCCTCTGTAACATTGTCTGTCTTGTTAACTTGTTATGTCCTGTTGCCTTGAGGTTTTGTATATAAAGGAGAGTGTTCTATAACAATAGAACTCAGTCAATTGCATCTTGCCTTTGAGTTCACAACCCTCACTCGGCTCCGTCACACTAGCATTCTGTTCACTTTGTTTTTGATACAGAAAGAATACGTGAAATAGAATATTACTTGCATTAATATAGAATGAATATTTTTTGTATGCTCGAGTCGTGACATTTTTTTTTAGATTTCAATTATGATTACTGTGAAATAAACATCATCATTATCATTGTGTTATTCAGAGTTCGATACCTAGGTAATATTGAAGTAATAGCATTAATTGGTAATACTTTCATCTGGGATTTGTTTGTCAGTTTCAAAAATTATAATAACAATGACGATTTTATTACTTTTAGTGATGATTTTTATATTTATCAGTCACAGAGAATTTTACCCAATAAATACTCATCTTACTTAAAAAAAGAAACAGATTAATTTCCCAAAAAGTTATTATAAACACATATATCAACAAAGCCACCTCCTGCTGTATCCATTAAAGTATTAATTCGAAATGAGCTGGTAAAAATAGAAAAGCAAGTTCTACTATTCAATCAGTTGAAAATGAATATTAAAAACTTACTTTCTAGAAAAAATTAGGAATGTATATATATATATATATATATATATATATATATATATATATATATATATAGAGAGAGAGAGAGAGAGAGAGAGAGAGAGAGAGAGAGAGAGAGAGAGAGAGAGAGAGATTTTAGGTAAATAAATGCCTAAATAATCAAATGAATACATAATTAGGTGAATAAATAAATATATGATATGTTTATATATATATATATATATATATATATATATATATATATATATATATATATATATATATATATATATATATATATATATATATAAACATATACATATATATATGAATATATATATATATATATATATATATATATATATATATATATATATATATATATATATATATATATATATATGTATATATATATATATAGAGTAGGTGGATGTAAAAGGGAGCTAGTGAGGGTTGAAGAGCTAATAAAACCGGGGGTAAAAAGTAAATATCAGGAAAGGTTGAAAATGGCATATGACGAGGTGAGAGTAAGAGAAACTGGTAATTTAGAGGAGGAGTGGAAGTTAGCAAAAGAAAATTTTGTTGGGATTGCAAGTGATGTATGTGGCAAGAAGGTTGTTGGAGGCAGCATGAGGAAGGGCAGTGAATGGTGGAATGAAGGAGTGAAGGTAAAAGTGGAAGAGAAAAAGAGGGCTTTTGAAGAATGGCTGCAGAGTAATAGTATAGAGAAGTATGAAAAATATAGAGAGCAAAAGGTGGAAGTAAAGCGCAAGGTACGTGAGGCAAAGAGGGCAGCTGACCTGAGGTGGGGTCAGGGACTGGGTCAGTCATATGAAGAGAATAAGAAGAAGTTTTGGAAAGAAGTGAAGAGAGTAAGGAAGGCCGGCGCAAGAATTGAAGAGACAGTGAAAGATGGAAATGGAAGGTTGTTAAAAGGAGAGGAGGCAAGGAAAAGGTGGGCGGAATATTTTGAAAGTTTGCTGAATGTTGAGGATGATAGGGAGGCAGATATAATTGCGGTTCCAGGTGTTGAGGTGCCAGTGATGGGAGATGAGAATGAGAGAGAGATTACAATAGAGGAAGTGAGGAGAGCACTAGATGAAACGAGAGTAGGAAAAGCATCGGGTATGGATGGTGTGAAAGCTGAGATGTTGAAGGAAGGGGGTGTGACTGTACTTGAATGGTTGGTGAGATTGTTTAATGTGTGTTTTGTGTTGTCAATGGTACCAGTAGATTGGGTCTGTGCATGTATTGTACCACTATATAAGGGTAAGGGAGATGTGCATGAGTGTTGTAATTCAAGAGGTATTAGTTTGTTGAGTGTAGTTGGAAAAGTGTATGGTAGAATACTGATTAATAGGATTAAGGATAAAACAGAGAATGCAATCTTGGAAGTACAGGGTGGTTTTAGAAGAGGTAGGGGTTGTATGAATCAGATTTTTACAGTTAGGCAGATATGCGAGAAATATTTAGCAAAAGGTAAGGAGGTGTATGTTGCGTTTATGGATCTGGAGAAAGCATATGATAGAGTTGATAGGGAAGCAATGTGGAATGTGATGAGGTTATATGGAGTTGGTGGAAGGTTGTTGCAAGCAGTGAAAAGTTTCTACACAGGTAGTAAAGCATGTGTTAGAATAGGAAATGAGGTGAGCGATTGGTTTCCGGTGAGAGTGGGGCTGAGACAGGGATGTGTGATGTCGCCGTGGTTGTTTAACTTGTATGTTGATGGAGTGGTGAGAGAGGTGAATGCTAGAGTGCTTGGACGAGGATTAAAACTGGTAGGCGAGAATGATCATGAATGGGAGGTAAATCAGTTGTTGTTTGCGGATGATACTGTACTGGTAGCAGACACAGAAGAGAAGCTTGACCGACTAGTGACAGAATTTGGAAGGGTGTGTGAGAGAAGGAAGTTGAGAGTTAATGTGGGTAAGAGTAAGGTTATGAGATGTACGAGAAGGGAAGGTGGTGCAAGGTTGAATGTCATGTTAAATGGAGAGTTACTTGAGGAGGTGGATCAGTTTAAGTACTTGGGGTCTGTTGTTGCAGCAAATGGTGGAGTGGAAGCAGATGTACGTCAGAGAGTGAATGAAGGTTGCAAAATGTTGGGGGCAGTTAAGGGAGTAGTAAAAAATAGAGGATTGGGCATGAATGTAAAGAGAGTTCTATATGAGAAAGTGATTGTACCAACTGTGATGTATGGATCGGAGTTGTGGGGAATGAAAGTGATGGAGAGACAGAAATTGAATGTGTTTGAGATGAAGTGTCTGAGGAGTATGGCTGGTGTATCTCGAGTAGATAGGGTTAGGAACGAAGTGGTGAGGGTGAGAACGGGTGTAAGAAATGAGTTAGCGGCTAGAGTGGATATGAATGTGTTGAGGTGGTTTGGCCATGTTGAGAGAATGGAAAATGGCTGTCTGCTAAAGAAGGTGATGAATGCAAGAGTTGATGGGAGAAGTACAAGAGGAAGGCCAAGGTTTGGGTGGATGGATGGTGTGAAGAAAGCTCTGGGTGATAGGAGGATAGATGTGAGAGAGGCAAGAGAGCGTGCTAGAAATAGGAATGAATGGCGAGCGATTGTGACGCAGTTCCGGTAGGCCCTGCTGCTTCCTCCGGTGCCTTAGATGACCGCGGAGGTGGCAGCAGTAGGGGACTCAGCAGTATGAAGCTTCATCTGTGGTGGAAATGTGGGAGGTTGGGCTGTGGCACCCTAGCAGTACCAGCTGAACTCGGCTGAGTCCCTGGTTAGGCTGGAGGAACGTAGAGAGTAGAGGTCCCCTTTTTGTTTTGTTTCTTGTTGTTGTCGGCTACCCCCCAAACTTGGGGGAAGTGCCTTTGGTATATGTATGTATGTATATATATGTATGTATATATATATATATATATATATATATATATATATATATATATATATATATATATATATATATATATATATATTAATATATGTACATATACCTATATATATATATATATATATATATATATATATATATATATATATATATATATACATATATATATATATACATATATATATATATATATATATATATATATATATATATATATATATATATATATATATATATATATATATATATATATATATATATATGTACATATACCTATATATATATATATATATATATATATATATATATATATATATATATATATATTTATATGTACATATACCTATATATATATATATATATATATATATATATATATATATATATATATATATATATATATAAGAGTAAATAACTTAATAAATAATATATAAATTATTTATCAAATGGCTACCTTACAATACCGCAAAGTCTATAAAAGGACTATAAAAGGTAATGCGTTTGGGGTGAGGAAGAATGGTTGATTAATTTTGATGACGACCTCTTCGACTCGCACAAAAGAGAAGATCATTTTAGGCTGAATCTTTTCTTTTTCTTGTACACTTATTTGTCGGTTTAATGTAAGGATAAAATGCCTTGAAGACAAAACAAAGTAACCCGTTAGAGAATAATAAATTTCCTATTAGTAGACAAGAAGCAGCGATTTTATTAAAATGGGTATGAATACATTGAAGAGTATTGCATGCTAAGAAACTAAATAAGATTGAGACAGACGCAAATGCTTAACGGAGTCATAATTGTACCTTACGAGGAGAAAACTATAAATAATGCGATATTATATCCAAAAATAGTGATTCTAACTATTTACGATACATATGAGAATACGCGAATAAATAGTGAACATACATCACTAGTTTAGTAATTGGAGACATTCTCGTGAATTGTTCAAAGTTAATCGATAGGCATAGAAATGCCCTTTAGGATTGAAATTAATTAGCATATTAAACATAACGAGGTACACGAGTTGTTGATTATTATACTATTCTACTGTATTCAAAATATTAGTTTTCCCTTTGATATTCAGCAACTGCTTTACATAATGAATAATTGATTATAAACTTAATGTATCTTTACGCTCTGACACCGTCCCTAAATTCTCTTATTGGGCCTATTCTACAATTTTTTTTTTTTTTTTTTTTAATTTCTGAAAAGTCTATACAATCTAGTTAGCTGGAGTTATAGTCCTACCTTGCACATGTACTATTGAAGGAGATAAATCCAAAAAGCTTGTGTTTTTTTCATAAAGTTCAATATTACATATCTCTCAATGTTTTTTTACAGCTATGGAATCATCTCTAAAGTCATTGTTGATTGTGATATCTTATTCTAATGTATTTAGGATATTGTCTCTCACTTTGATCTTCACCTGCTGATTTACATGCTGAATAATTAATTAGAAACTTTATGTTTCATTACGCTCTGACACCGTCACTAAATTCTATCATTGCACATATTCTACGATTTTTTTTTTTTTTTTTAATTCTGATGATCCTATACGATCAAGTTAGCTGAAATTATAGGCTTACCTTGCACCAGTAATACTAGTAAGTAGTTAAATCCAAAACGCTTCAATTATCTTTTCCTAAAGTTCAATATTACATATTTCTCAATGTTTTGTGTCAGCTATTTCATGCTATGGAATGATTTTTAAAGTCATATAACAGAATTTTAATTAGAAGATGTAATATATGTACAGCAAGCAAAACAAGCAAATAAAGGGGAATACCCTCTCTCCATTGTCTTTTATGCACCGCACTCAAGTAATTTCCATCTCACTCCAACTAAATAAAACAGCAAAAGCCGATGAATGTTAATATATTGTCAAGTTTTATGACAATGTCCTGCTTATAGACAGAACCCTTTGATTATACACATGTAATTGTCATCATTATGTGACCCCTTGTTACTCAAGAGATACCTCTATTGTAACTAAATATAGTTAGTTGTTTATGAGCTTGTCTTATTTTTATGCATCCTTCACTCCCGTCTCATTGGTGACTCATGAAGTACCTTGAACATACAGCCCACCTCCCAGCTCAACGTTTCATCTGTCATATCCTTCAATGATGTCCACCACCAACCCCTACTCATCTGTCAATGCTACCATAGTAAAACTCATTCCTTTGCCAGTAAAGAGGCCTTTGCTCGGATTCAGTAAGACGAGGCTCAGTTCTGCATTTGGAGCGTGACAATCTCAAGCTGCAAAGCAGACTACATCGCCTCTACGATTGAAGCTGAGGTGAATGTTATAGGCCACCCACATCCATCTCGTTACAAGCCTGGCCAGTGACCAAGCCACCCACCACCCACCTATGTCAATTCCTGCCCGTCCTCCCAACCAAAGTCCTCAACAGCAATTGGATGATACCCCTCACCTTCAGTTTTGCTACTACTACTCAAGATTTGTGGCTGTTGCTAAAAATGTGCTACCAGATGTCAGTGGTTCAAAAGCGTGCAAGTAAACCATAATATTGGTTACTGGCCTCCCTATTAACTAATATCTCCCTATTAAAGGATTTTGGATCTAATGTGTCCTTTTTTGTTAGATACTGGCACATGCCTTTCCTTTCTTCCACGTTCCATCTTAAAAGCGTTCTCCTTATTCCAAGACTACTTATGTCTGCCTGGTGGCTGTCAATGGATCTGCTATCCCCACCCATGTTTATGAAATGTTAACACTATCGTTTTGTTGTGCACAGTACACGTGTAATTTCATCATCGCAGACGTTGCACCCCTCAAACTGCTGGTTGGTCTTGTCACGTGAATGTGTGGTAGCTGTGGCTTAAGAAAGGGGATGAGGATAATGACAGATGTTACTCGGTATCTTTTTCCATAGTTCGTATATTTAACAAAATAATTAATTCACATTCTGAAAGAGCACATCAATTATCAGTTACGGTAGCGTTGAGTACTTCTTAAAGGAAAATGTTAAAGTCACAATGGCAAACCGGCTTCAAGTTTTATATCTAAGTGCTCATTAATTTTACACAGTTCTAAGGTCTGGCTGGGAAGATAAAAGCAGCGGGGGACATTTTATGAAGTTAGAAAAGTTTACATAGTGATAAGCAAGGAGTTTGTAAGGCCAGGGTTGGCCTCGAACGACAGCACTGCAGTAGTTTACTGAATTATCTGATTCTTTTTGGCCATGCTTCCTCCTTATGTGTAGCACGACCCAGATGGGGTACCATGGGTGTCCAGTGGGGTTTAGGTAAAGAAGCCTGCTGTCCCTATTCGAGGGTACTTGGCACTTCTGCTTGTGGTCTCATCTCCTCAACCAACACCTGTGGGGAAGGGATATAACTCAGAAATATGACAGATCAGCAACGCGTCACTGGCGCGTACCAAGCAATTCAGAGCTTCAAAGGCACAGATCAACAATCTTCTGCCTTCATTCGTCTTGTTATTAGTTGCTTTCTTTTTTTCATCTACTTTTTTGTGAAAGTGTCACACATCAAAGCTTACTCAACACCAGTTTATACTCACCGAAGCCTTTATCACCTACCACCTTTAACAATACGCTCCACATCAGACGCCCTCAGATGTCTACACCTACCTCCTCACATTGTATCACAACATCTTCCACCCAAAACATTGCCAGACGTCCATAGTTCTAATCCACCATGGTATCTACTGCCATATTAAGAGGATTGGACCCCCTGTGTTTGCAAGACTCAGATGTCTGGCGTCAGACAATTTCACAGCCTCAAAATGCACATTTTTTGAATTGGAAGAAATGGTCCTTTCTCAAAAGGCCTCTTGCTCTGGGTCGCAACTCCTGTACATCATCGTGAAGAAAGATGAATCCCTACACCATGTGAGGATTACAGGAGTCTTAATCTGAGGAGGGAACCAGATTAATACCCCTTCCTCAACATTACTGATATCACCACCTATCTTCACAGAGCTAAAGTATTTTTGACCTTTGACCTCCTGTGAGAGTATTATCAAATATCCTTGAATCCAGAAGACATGACATAGACTTCTAATACCACTCTCTTTGGCATATATAATTTCAGTTATTCTTCCTTTGGTCTTCGTAATTGCCGGGCCACATTTCAAAGACTCATGGATGGTAATGTAGGGGATCGCCCCTTCTAAGTACATTATTCTCCCCCTCAAAAGAAGACCTGCTACATCATATACACATCATTCTGAACCGCTTATAGCACGTCAGCCTAGTAGTCAGGCACGATGGTTATACCTTAAGTTTCAAAGAAGTTGCATTCTTGCATCATAGGATCGCTCCTGAGGGTATTCACCGCCTCCTGAGAAGATTTCAGCAGTATAGAAGTTCCCCATACCCTTGACTATCAAGGTATTGCATGATTTCTTGGCCATGGTGAACTATTATGACTGGTTCTAGCTAGCCATAACCAACACTCTTGCAACTCAAAGATCTCCTCAAGTGCAAGCTAAAATATTGGATTATTTTATAAAAAGAAACCTTTATCAACTGCTAATGATGTTGCTCAAAGGGAAGCACTCATACAAATGACCAAAGTATTGCCCCAACATTGACCATGATCAGTAGAAAATGTTTTCAAGGGCAAATCCTGCTACTCTACTTTTAACCATGAACTACTGGCAGTTTATATGGCTGTCCGTCACTTTTAAGAGGGCAAATTCTCATCATTTGCATGGACCACATGCCCGATTTGCAGGCCTTCATTTGACATTCTGTGCCTGGTCTATCTGTCAATGTCGACATCTTACTGCTACCTCTGAATACTACAGTACCATTGAACGCTTCCCAGGTAAACTAAAACCCATCACTGACACTCTTTCCAGAAATACACGGTCCGTCCACCTAGGGATAAATTATAAGGCCTTGGCATAAGTGTGAAGAAAGCACCTAGGTTACCAAACCTGAAGATCACCCTACAAATCTCCCTATTGGAAAGACATCACCCTCAATGATTCTACCACCATCGTCTTTTGTGATGTTGGTACGGGTATGCCAAGCCCATACATACCTTCCTCCAAGCACCGATTGGTGTTTCAATTGATCCATGGCCTCTCACACCCCTCACACTGGTACAACTACAGATATTTAGAGGTCAGTCTGAGCCTATATTTCCTTTCAAACGTCAATTATGCATCAGCACACAGTTAGTGTATGGGCACTTTTCATCTATCTCAGAATAACTTGTTCCCAACTTACATAATATTTAGAAAACTCCTGAATTGTACATCATGAGGTAGTTACAACCTTAAGAAATAATTATTAAAAATTCCAGATTCTACAAAGCTAAAGCAAGATTGTAGACTATTATAACTCAAATTCGAAATAATAGGTTCTTCCATCCTCGATTCCAGGTAACGAAAATGAAAGAGCATGGGAAATTTTATCATTTAGATTAATCATATAATTTCTATAAATATTTCGGCATATTATGTCTATTTACCGTTAAGATAATCACCAACGATACCTCTGTGATTTTTTAAGAGGGAAAGAAAATAATTTATTACATGGAATGTTTTGAATAAGCAAATTCTAAGCTTGACAGTTAGCAGTCATTCTCATTCAAAGTGTTCATTCAACTGTATGTAATGTTATCTTTATAATGTCAGTTCATGCAAAATGGCCAGAGAGAGAGAGAGAGAGAGAGAGAGAGAGAGAGAGAGAGAGAGAGAGAGAGAGAGAGAGAGAGAGAGAGAGAGAGAGAGAGAGAGAGTTTACTTTCTTGTTACATATCTTTCATATTTCAACATTACACAAAAAAGAAATTCAATCCTAAATTTTGTAGAAACATATCTGTGAGAATGGCTTTTGATGTAAAATTAGAAAAAAGAATCGAATGAAACCGACGACTAAAAAATCTAATGAAGAAAACAATACTAAAAAGAAATATATTGTAGGAGCAGGAAAGAAAATAGGACCATTATCCACTGAGCCTGTGACCAGTGTCCTTTCCTGCCCACGCTCCAGGCGAAAAAGGTGCAAATAATCAGTAAATAAAAATACATGAAGTATAGTCTCATATATTTTTGATAAAATTTTTGCTTTGAAACAATAATGAAAAATCCTTTTTATATTCGTGAAAGATTTTTTTCCTTCTCTTCATAAATAGTTCTCTTTAAAATCAATGAAGGGAAACCCGGAAATAATGCATTTTAAATCATAAAAACATATTGCAAAACACAACATAAAAATAATTTTGAAGTAGATTCCAACAGGCAACCAACTTTTTCCACATACATCCTTGAAAAGGTCAGATTGACACAAACCTGAAGTAAAATAACGAGAAGTATGCCAGGCAAAGTATTTTAATTTGATAAAGTTACAGCTTCCTATATATATATATATATATATATATATATATATATATATATATATATATATATATATATATATATATATATATATATATATATATATACAACTTCATATATATAAATATATATATATATATATATATATATATATATATATATATATATATATATATATATATATATATATATATATATATATATACATATATATATATGCGTGTGTGTTTGCGTGTGTGCATTTTTCAGTGTATCTATAAATGATTTGAAAGGGGATTGTTTGAAAAAAGATATGTCAGGAACACAACAGCTGTTAACGAATAAAACTGGGTTGATTGCGATGGTTCAAGGACAAAGTTTCATTCATGATTTACAAAAGATCATAATTTTTCACGTTTTACGACTGTTTGTTATTTTTCCATTCCTATTCATTTCATGCCTTTCAAATGACTCTCCTAGTTAAAATTGATTATAGCTATATGAAAGAAACACTACGATGGTTTAGTTATTTAGTTACAAATAATAATGAATGTCTAAATATGAACATAAAATTCAATATTGTAAATATATAAATCCTGTACAGTGATATCTTGTTTATTTCGGTGAATGGGGATCGGAGACCCCAGCGATAGGTAAAATTCCGCGAAGTAGGATTGGGCACCTACCCCGTAATTTTTTTTTTGTGTGTGTGTGTGGGTACAAGAATATTTATAATATTATATGTATATATAAGGACTTATATACATTTATATGTACAATATATTATGTTCAAATCAAAAATATTTAAAGTATAAAATCCTTGCAGTACAGTGCTGTAATGCATACTACATTCGCTCACAAATATTTTACACAAATCTACAAATAATGTACATTAACTTACTCGTATATTTTACTTAAATATACAGTTTTTAATTACTGCTTACAAATCATTCCCATACACACACAAACACACACACTTTCTCTCTAATACGATACGTTATTTTGATGTTCTAACAGTCACCAATGACAGTAGTATCTTCAGCTGTAATGATGATGACGCTGCTGTAAATGACGATAATGACGACGATAAGGAGGTTGACAATGATAAGGGTGATAACAATGACAGAGCACTTGAGTTCGATGAATGTGATATAGATGGTATAATTAGGCCTCTAAAGCAGTTCTGGAAGTGCATCATCATCCTCAGATATTGGCGCTGGGTCGTTGTCATCTGCTTGTGAAAGAGGCATAAAGGCTCCTACTCCACTCATAGAGGGTCGAGATTCATCCGAAGGCTCTGCTGCTGGAGGCATTGACGATGTTGCTGAATTTTTAAACTTATTCAAGAACATGGTGATGGGTAGTTCCAGTAGTTGCTTTTTCTTTTGTGGCAAAATACCCTTGTATAATGCCATAACCTTATCAACTTGGTTGCAAAACTCGACAGCTCAAACCATGTTCTGATCGACTTCTTGTGCAAAGCGTTGCAATGCCCTTGCCAGGTTGCAATTTTCTTGCAGATTCTCAAAATTAAGGCCAGTCTTATTTATTTCTGTCTTGCTCTTCTTCCCTCTCTTCTTCACTCGCTGACTTTGTCATTTCAAGGAGGTCTTTTTCTCTCAGCGGGTCTGAATAGACCTCGATAAGGCTGTTCATATCTTCTTCCGTCATGTCAGTGATTCCTTAATCCTTAATTATGAGGGCCAGCGTCACCGCCTTCTCCATCTCCATTGCCGAGTGATTGATTTCATTAGGAGTGAAGCCTGCGTAATCATGAACCACAGCAGGTCATAATTTCTTCAAAGTTGAACTGATGATTTTTTTTTTTATTTCTTGCCATGCTTGCTGCAAGTTAGTCAAACATATTGCAATTCTGTACTTGCGCCAGTACTTTTTCAAGGTGAAGCCTTCTTTGTTGTTGTTGTCATCGTCATCGTCATCAATTGCCGTGATGAGGCCCTCCATCCTAGAACGAGTGTAGAGTGCCTTAAACGCACAAATGACCCCTTGATACATCTGCTGTATAAGCGCTGTGGTGTTAAGGGGCAGAAACTCAACTGACTCTCCTGGCGTTATAACTAATAAGATTGGTTCTCCAGTCGGGACATCTGATCATGCTTTGATTTCATTAGTAGTGAAGACAGAGCAGCCTGTCCCTGATATATCATACTCTTGTAAAATTTATATGAAATCCCAAGCAGACTGGAATGGGATTTTGCATGATCTTTTGTGCTTGAATTGGTCACAATTATATAGTAGTGTAGATCCTGTTGTCCCTTTGAATGAGAATCTAGTCAACATAATTGATAGGCGTATTCCTTCTCATGTGCTAAGGTACTGAGTGAAGGACAAACCATGGTTCAAGGGTGATTGTAGACGTGCTTATTTGGAGAAGAAGGAAACCTATCATCTTTGGAAGGGTAACAGATCATATTTGACCTGGAGCAACTATACTCAGCTTCGAGCTTTTTCTCAGAGAGTTTATGCCTCAACTGAAAAGGAGTACAATTTAATAATAAAAGAATCCCTTTATGGTAAAACTCAGGAACATGATTGGTGGTCTACCCTTAAATCTGCACTCTTTGGTGTAGATGCAACAGTTCCTCCTTTACTTAAACCAGATGGCTCAGTCACTCACTGTCCAAAGGAAAAGGCAACCCTATTGGCTGATGTTCTTGAAAGTAAACAGGGTAATGAAAAACTTGAACTTCCACATTCTTGTTTTCCTGAGGCTAAACTAACTAGTTTAGCTTTTCGATCTCGTGAGATTAAAGCTCTGTTGATGGACTTTGATGCTTATGGAGGTGTACACCCAAATGGTATTTTTCCTTTGTTTTTAATAAAGACAGCGGATTTCTTGGCTCCAAAGTTATCTATTATTTTGCGCAAGTTAGCAAGAAGAAGAGCTCTTAGCACTTGTTGGAGATTTGGTATTGTTACTCCTCTATGTGAATGTGTTTGTGGTAGCTCAAGTCCCACTGATTACCACCCAAATTCCATAACTCCCATATTATCTAAAGTTTTTTGAAAGTCTTGTGGCAAAGTGTCTTAATAGGTTTGCAGAAGGTAATCATCTATTCCCTAGTTTGAAATTTGGTTTTCATAAAGACCTTGGAGCATGTGATGCCCTTTGTTCAATCTCCAATGCTGTACAGAAATCCCTTGATTGTGGTCGGGAAGTTTGTATGATTGGCCTTGATTTTAGTGCTGCCTTTGACTGTGTTAATCATGAGGCCGTTGTTTTCAAACTCAAAAAGTTGGGAGTTGGTGGGTCGTTTCTCAGCATTATTATTGATTTTTCAAGTAATAGATCTCAAAGAGTTGTTTTTGATGGTCACCATAGTGATTATAGGAATGTGATATCCAGTGTTCCCCAGAGTAGTGTTCTTGGCCCATTACTTTTCATATTATATACACATGACATGTGGTTTAGCCTAGAGAACAAGCTTGTTGCATATGCAGACGATGCTACGGTCTTTCCATCAATTCCATCCCCTGAATGTAGATCTGGGGTTGGTGAATCCGTTAATAGAGATTTAACTAAAATTAGTGCATGGTGCAAATTATGAGGTACGAAGTTGAATCCTAATAAAACTCAAAGTATGAGTGTAAGTAGGTCAAGGTTTGTGGCTCCTCAACATCCTGATCTCAGTATTGATAATTTCTTGAAATTTATAAGACTTAAAATTTTAGGTGTTATTCTCGAGAGCAAATTTACTTTTGAGAAACACATTAGGTCTGCACAAAAAAATGGCTTATTGAGAAAATACTACAAGATTTTTGGCGATCAATCTATTCTGAAGAAGTGCTTTAAATTCTTTCAATCTACCTTGTTTTGAGTATTGTTCTCCTGTCTAGTGTTCAGTTGCGAATTCTCATCTCAATATGTTGGACAGAGACTTACTGTCTATTAAATTTCTTATTCCTGATCTAGATATTAATCTTCGGCACCGTCGTTCAATTAGTTCATTATGCATGTTGCATAAGATTTTCCATAACTCTGACCATCCTTTACATTCAGATCTCCCTGGACAATTCTATCATGTTTGTAATACTAGGCAGGCAGTTAATTCTAATAGCCAAGCCTTCTCCATCATGAGGCTCAATACTACACATTATTCTAGAAGTTTTATTCCAGCTGTTACAAGTTGTGGAATGATCTTCCTAATCGGGAAGTTGAATCAGAAGACCTTCAAAAGTTCAAAGTTGGAGTAAATGTTTTTATGTTGACCAGGCTGACATGAGTCTTTTTATAGTTTATATATGACATTTCTGTTTTTGACGTTGTTAATAGTTTATATAGGACATATCTGTTTTGACGTTGTTACTGTTTTTAGAATGATTTATTGTTAATCTATTCTCATCATTTATTTATTTCCTTATTTCTTTTCCTCACTGGGCTATTTTGCCCTATTGAACCCCTTGGGCTTATAGCATCTTATAAGAATACTACGACATCCACTCGCTATGTGTCCAGTCATACTACACCAATAACATTTTACCCCTTTTTCTTTCTTGCACTCGCTAATTCTATGCCCTACTTCACCACATCCAAAACAAGCACCTAGAGCCCGTCTACATTCATTCTTCTTATGACCTTCCTTTCCACACCTATAACACTTTTCATCACAGGCACGACTCTCTAACATACCTTGTTGCGCAATCACACTCCTATCCCTATTGCGCCAACTACCCTTCCTAAATCCAGCATTTGCTTGCACATTTTCTCCGTTACTTGCCCTAACACTCCTATCAATTACCTGATCAGCTATCCTCATTGGCCCTCTCAAAATTGCATCCTTATAACTACCAAATTCTATTACACTTTCTTCCATTCCAGTTCTTACACTCACAGATTTACTTTCCTCCATGCACCTATCTAACTCATAATCCTCAACTATCTTTTGCATATCATCCTATGGCAATCTCTTTTACATATACCTCATTTTCTCCTTCTGTTTTAAATTAATAAATTCACACACATTCTCAGGTACTGTCACCAAAAACTTTCTCATTAACTCCTTATTCTCATTTATACCTTCATCTCCATACTTCCTCCTTGCTAATGTCTCTAACCGACATACATACATAGAAATAGCCTTACCCACATTCATTCGAGCCTCATCAAAACCCTTTTTACGCTTAGACCTAACACTACCTTTCATACGTTTTACCTGCTCAATTATTCTCTTTTTCACACTTTCATAATCAACGTCCCCCACACTCAATATCATACCATACATCGTCAACAAATACTCAGTTAAATATTCTCCTAACTCCCTAGCCCTAACTCTCTTACTATCACCATACTTATCCTGACAATACCTCTCATACTCCTTGAAAAACTCGTAAACATCCCTATTACTATGCTCATTGAACCTTTCATAGCGAGGTACCTCTCTCATAAACACAATCTTACACACATTATGTTCATTCTCACTGCTATCATCACTCATACTCCTATTCTTGATTATACTCTTCTTAGCCCTATTCTTACTCTCCACACTCATCCGTTCACGATTATCCTCGCTTTCATCCTGATACTTCTTCTTTTCTTTTTTCTCATCACTTTTACCTTCCCTTTCATCCTTCCTATCACCTTTCGGGTCATCCTTACTATACCTAGCCTTTTCAACTCCATTATCACCATTACTATCACTATCACTTCCTTTCCCATTATCACTTACCGTAACCTTTTCTTCCACCAGCAACCCTTTACCCGTAGCAGAGGCCACTCCTCCGACTGTGCCTTCATCCATGAACTCTTAAATCATTATTTGACATTGCATCACCACAAACCGTTCATCCATACGCTCTTCCATTTTCCTCTCATTCTCTTTCATCCTATTCTCTAACCCTTCTTCCACTCTCTCTACTATTCCCTTTAACTCCCTAAGCTCATTCTGCATCGCCTCCTTCTCCCAGTTCAACCTCTCATTCTCTACTAGCAATCTCTCTTTCTCGACTATCAACTTCTGCTCCCGTTCTTTATAATGCCGCAATTCCTCCTCCAAAGGCTTAAATTTGCCTTCCATTGTCATCAAATTTTAATCAAAACCCTAAATATAACTTTTGTAAAAGAGTCTGGTTCAATCCCACCTTGGCTGTGCCTGTTCGGGCAACAAAATAATCGGGCGGAATGTTTCAAAAACAAGCACCACACACTGAATCACACCTACTGACAATTGCCTAAAGAAAAAAAACTTTCCCCTTACGTTATCTAAGCCAGACTATTTAACAAAAGGTAAAAAAAAAAAACACACAACCTTAATACTATATTTCTTACAAACTAATTCTTAAAACTAGAATCAACTGCATTCAAAAACTTAAACAATAAATATACAATAACCGCCATTGAAAATAAAAAAAAAAAACCCTAACAAACTTAAAATTACCTAAACACCAAAACTAATATATGTTTATGTGTGGACCTCTTTGTCCACACAAGGGCCAACAGTCCTTTCAGGCCAATGCCACAAGCAACACTAGGTGCAATAACTCATTGGCAGACCGTTATTTTGTGGCAATCTGCTACAGCTGCCTCACTTGATTGGACAGTCTATATAATCACTATCATCATCGTCATAATATTACAGGACAAGTACAATCAAATCAGGTTCTTGAACGCAATCCAGGTCATCAACAGTCGGTCAATCCAAAAGAGCAGTCTAAGTATAATCGATTACAGGATAGGTCAGCAACTAAAGATCATCATTCAAAAATCATTTAATCTCTCCTAAGGAGGAATTAAGACTCCAAAAAATAATCAAATACGTTCACGCTCGTAAAGAAAAAAAATAATAGTAAATCCAGCACTCAAACCACACAACTGCCTCTAGCTGCAGTCAAATCAAAAATAATAATTCCCTCCGAAACATTTACCACTGTCCTATCCTAGCTAAAAGTAAACAAACAGTCAATTATTCCAACAATCTTCCTCACAACAAACAATCAATACACTAACTACCTTTCTCTCTCTCTCTCTCTCTCTCTCTCTCTCTCTCTCTCTCTCTCTCTCTCTCTCTCTCTCTCTCTCTCTCTCTGGATTTGACAAACAAAAAGTAAATAAAAATAAAAACAAAAATTAATCCTCCACAAAGAGACTGTCATATGATCCTTCTGCAGGAAATTTTCGTTGAAGTAAAATGTAGCAACTTGAGAAGTCCTATTCTTTATAGTCCAGTCCTCTATAATAAACTTAGAAACCAGCCCCATAGGCATGGTAAGGACCAGAAAAACCCTGAGTTCCACTTGTCTTATTAAAGGTACTGACCACAACCTTTTGTCTAAAATACAGCCTACTTTCGAAGAGGATGCATTCTTTCAAACCAAACGGGGAGAACTACAGGAAACACGATCCAGCGAATTTACCAACAACAATTCACCGGCAACAATTTACCTACAACAATTGATCAACAACAATTGACCTACATGCTCAAATTATCAAGTGCGCAATTTATCATCAACCAATTCGCCAAACTCACCGAAATTCAGTATTAAATGTGATCATAGTTTTAAAAGGATGTTCCTTTTATTTTACTCATTGTATCTTTTGTGCCATATAGGCTATTGGACTGAAAAGAAGATATAGAGAGGATGCGGGATTACCTCTATATCTATGTTATCTACCGGCATTAGCATATGTGCCTATTGATCCAGTTGTTCTTGCATTTGAATTACTGTGTGATACTGATATCCTTCCGCATGAAGCAGAAGCTGTGGTGAACTATCTTGAAGATACGTGAAAAGGACGAAAGAAAGCGTCAGAGACCTCCTAAGCTTGTGCATGAGATGTGGAATGTTTATTAAAAAGCTTTGAATTCGTTACCAAAAACGAATAATGCGGTTGAAGGGGGGCATAGAGCTAAATCAAAATGAATACAGTATAACTTCTTCACATCGTTTTTATCTATTTTGTACTGAGTAAATGTGCCCAACAATATTTTTTTTTTGGGCTCAAGCCATGTCGTCCTAATGGAAGTTCCTATAGGGTAGCTTCCTAGGGTATATTACAACTACGGTGATATTCCCAGAGAATTTACCTTAAGGTACCCAGAATTTTAACTCCTGGAGCGAATATCCCTAATGAAAGTACCAGGGATATCGCGAAATATCAGAGGACGTATTCTTGACACGCCACATGGCAATCTGCACCCCGAACAGAGATAACACTTCGAAGGGGTCAATTGGCAAGAAAACGAAAACGAGAAAGAAAACGGAGAGCCGTTCGCAAGGCTCTCTCTTCTCCCGTTTCGTAAGCGTGCATTGCGCCAATTCTGGCGCCATCTGTATTCCTTTTTGCGTAGCTTAACAACTCGATGTTTTTTCCTGTGTTTCTCGCAAAATCTTGGATTTAATCGCTTTATTATGCTTTCTCCAACTTCGTCTGCCTCTGATAAGTTGAGTATTATTTCTTTTATGTATAAATGTAGGCTCTTGGTAATTTTCAAAGTGATTATTAGTAATAATCTTTGTTACAAGAGCCGTTGCCTACCGGAGGCGTCCTGGACGCTGTCGCTCGCTAGGTATGAGTTTTAGTTAGCCAGAGCGACGTTCCCGGCGGTTGCTTTAATAATTTTAGCTATTTAGCGTTACATAATTTTATTGAAGCTTTAGGCAGTTTTATACATTTAAAATTATATTGATTATTTCCAAGATAGTATACGAGTGAGTTTCGGTGATTTAGGTAATCGATTCTCTTGGTGCCTAGGCTAAGTTGCCTATGGAGCCTTAGTATACTTTCTCATTCTCCCTGGTTGCTTTCTTTTCTTCGGAGAAGGTATGCAATCCCTTTCCCTCTGTTTAAGCCTTGGGCTTAACCCTAGTGGTTTATCTGAATTAACTTTCAATACAACTATATTGGGGTGTTACTCTACCTTCCTGTTCCAGTAAGTCTGGCTTCAGAGAGGGGCAGAACATCAGAGTTTTTAGTCAGAGTCTGTGTTTGTCTGGCTTGGGGTTGAGACTCCCTCGCTAGTCTGATGCAGACATAAAAGGCTTAGCCTCCTTAGGTCACTCCCGAAGGTTTCTGTACGAGATGATTCCTTCTTTTGTGATCTAGCAGACTAGTCCTTGTTGCTGTTCTCGGTGGGAGGATAAGATCCTTTCTCCGGGAGTAGCAACACCTTCCTTGCTTTGGTTCAGTGGGGGTTGGCAAGTATTGCTGGCCTCCCTCCTTGGATCAACCTTAGGCTAAGATGAGTTTTCTTGGCTGCGGGTGATTCATTACTAAAGCAAGGTTGGTAGGACCCTCTTTGTCCCTTACCCCTCTATCTCTGTAATGGCCTAGCCGTTACAGTACTGTACGTCATTCTACATCTGGACCTAGTATAGGTTAGGATGTGGAATTGACTCAGTCCCTTACCGGCCGGCAGAGTGTGCCGGCCGGCAAAAGTCTTCTGCTTTGAGTGCTGCCTGGACCTCCTTTGGTCCCTCATCCATGTCAGTCTGTAGAGCCAGATGGCATTGGTCAGGAAGCCTGAATTAGATTCTCCCCTTCCTTATATGCACTCTTTCGGATTGCCGGGCTTTGAGTTAGTACACTCTCTTATCCTGGCATCCATTCTGTTTTCTTCTAGTGCTGTACCCGACCCGGCTGCCGGCCTATGTGGCTGGCAGCCGGACAGTCGGAGTTCTCTGGTTCTTTTGCTGCTGGCCGGCAGTGGTTGTTTACCTTTGCCGCCTGGCTATTGTCACGCCCTTGTCTGCCGGTCGCTACGAGCGGTGGCCGGCAGCCTGGTGCTACCTTGTGTAGTTGCCGGCCGGCAGTCATTGCCGGCCGACATTGGCTGTTGCCGGCCGGCAGTTACTGTACTATAGTATAGTATTGGTACAACACTGTGTTTTCTAACACTTTTGTGTTGTCTTGCACAGCCCTTTGGTGTTGCCTTACAGATAAGAAAGTGAGTTCTTTCTTGTCTATTATCCGGTATTTTTAAATCAAATCTTAGGTGTGAGGTCCACCTGTTTCCTCTGGAAATTATTCATTGGTTACTCTAGGACAGATTAACCATACGATTTTATTATCTGGAAGGCTACAACAATTGGTTGTGCGGGAAACACAAGTGTGTGTCTTTCCTTTCTGATTTGTTATGCTAAACTGTGCATATCCAGTGATACGTAGTTCACTTGATACTCATGGAAATTTCTTCTCTTTACAGGAGGACCATCCGAAGTGCGGAAGTGCTTTCTGCAACGTCCGCAGTAAGAACTTCTGCTGACATGAGTTATGTAGGAGGCACGCAGCATGCGCTGTCTCCAAGGGTGATCTCCGGTATTGGGACCCTCAGGTATGTACCGTGTGCTCTAACCTGATTACTGAGGCTTTCGATTCCCCTAGGACGGCGGAATCAAGGGATATAGCAAGGGAGAAGCTTCGTACCTGGGTAAAGGGCCTCCAGAAGAACACCTCTGGACCTTATCTTCCAAGTGAGAAGATGAGGGCTTACCTTTTCCCTAGGGCATCAGCTGATGCAGTGATTCCCCAGCCTCAAGAGGAGATCCCCCTAGTTCAGATCCCGGTGGATGCTGAAGTCGCGGTCGCCTTGCAAGACATCCAGTTGGACGACAGGATGTCAGACGTGTCCGAGCGTCTGGAGGAAGACCTCCTGGCAGAGGGCCAGGATGAAGATCAAGCCCCAGACATTGTAGAGGAAGAGGCCGACGAGGTGTCGGCTGCTCCGGTTCAGATCCCTGAACCTATTCCCTCAACATCGTCCGCTCTCCCAGTTGAGCTGGGACAGGCCCTCTCCTCCATTGTTGGAATAATCCAACAAATGCAGAAGGAGAATAATGAGAAGGCGGCTGCAATGGATCTGCAGATGCAGAAACTTGCAGCATCACGTGGGCCCCAGAAAAGGCTCAATGTGAAAGACCTTCCCTTGTGCTCAGATGCTAACCCGTGGAGATATGCTGAGCACATGCCGATGACGATTGGGAAGATCGTCATGTCGGATAAGTTGGGTTCAGTTCCCCTAGAGGAGGTGGAATTCTGGCCCAGCAAAGGGTCATATCCGGACTGTTATGTCCGGTTGAGGAAGGAACCAGCTTCAAAGGAGGAGACAGAGCCGAAGGAGGTCATAGTGATGGACCATGCTAAGGCTCAAGCTTTGCTTTCATCTTCGATGAAAGAGAGGGGCTTCACGAAGTCAAAGGTGGCTGCATTGAGTAAGAAGCTCCCTTCCTTTGTGTCCTCTCCTGCTAGAGCCTTCCCCTTTTTGCAGAAAGGGTTTGCGGCTGTGTTAAAAGCAGTCGAGGCTGGCAAGCCTTGCCCCTCCTTGGAGGAGTGTAAACCCTGGTCGCTGGCCCTACCTATGGACCACAAGGACTGGAAGGACGTCCATCTTACCATCTCAGTCTGGAAGTTGGAGGCTGATATTGCCGGATGTCAGTTCGGTGAGAACCTCCCTAAGCTGTCTGACTTTCTTTTGCGGAGAGAGCTCGAGACAAAAGAAAGACTGGCTGCCTCAATGTCTCTTCAGACCACTCTTGAGACGATGGCAAGTGACCCCAAGGTCCATGAAATGTTCATGGTAGTGGCCAAGACTCATCTGGCCACAGTGACGAAGGATCTTGACAGCTTCGTCAGGGCGAGGAGAGCTTGTAGGGAGTTCGTGTTCACCTCGGCTACGGTGAGGCACGAGCCAAGGAAACTAATCTTCTCCAACATTTGGGGCAAAGACCTTTTCCCTAGCGAATCGGTCAAAGAAGTTGTTGATAAGGCCGCCACGGAGAATAGAAACCTTCTCCAGAAGTGGGGCCTGTCTATCAAGAGAAAGTCTTCCCCAGATGAGGGTCCCCAACCAAAGAGGAAGACTAAGAGGACTAGGCTACTGTCTCGGCCAGCCAAGCCATTTAGACAGCAACAGCAACAGCAATTGCCGATGCCTTCAGTGCCCCAGATGGTGGCACAAACCCCGACCACATTCCAGTGGGTACCCCAGGCCGTGTCGACACAGTCCCCGGCATTCAACCCAACGTTCGAAGGGCAGTCAACTTCCTTTCGAGCAAAGCTTAGAGGAGCAGCCAGAGGCTCATCTAGGCGCCCCTTAAGGGGAAGGGGATTCAGGGGTGGTCGCGGTCAGGGAGGCAAGACCTCAGGACAGCAGTCCAAGTGAGATGATACCGGTAGGAGGGAGACTTCAAAGTTTTCGGGATCGGTGGACCTTCGATCCCTGGGCCCACAGCCTACTCAAGAATGGAGTGGGCTGGAGCTGGTACAGCACTCCACCCCCGTGCCCTCAGTTTTTCCAACACTCCACCCCCGTTCTGGAGGAGTACGTCCAAGAACTGTTGGAGAAAAAAGTGATCCGAAGGGTGAAGTCCATCAAATTCTAAGGGAGGCTGTTTTGTGTTCCCAAGAAAGACTCAGAAAAACTCAGAGTCATTCTGGACGTGTCGCCACTCAACAAGTTTATAGTGAACTGCAAGTTCAAGATGCTAACACTGCAACACATAAGGACCTAACTGCCCAAGAGGGCATATACCGTCTCCATAGACTTGTCAGACGCCTATTGGCACGTTCCAATCAACCGTCGACTCTCCCCCTACCTAAGGTTCAAGCTACAACGAAGATTATACGCCTTCAGAGCCATGCCATTCGTGCTAAATATAGCTCCAAGGATCTTCACGAAGCTTGCGAGCGTAGCTCTCAAACAATTACGCCTAAAGGGAATTCAGGTGGTAGCCTACCTGGACGACTGGCTGGTGTGGGCAGCATCCAAGACAGAATGCTTGCAAGCTTCCCTACAGGTGATCCAGTTCCTAGAGTATCTAGGCTTCAAGATCAACAGAAAGAAGTCTCGACTTTCTCCATCTCAAAAGTTCCAGTGGTTGGGAATCCACTGGGACCTAATGTCACACCAATTCTCCATCCCGGCGAAGAAAAGGAAGGAGATAGCTGGTTCTGTCAAGAGACTTCTAGATTCCGAAAGGATATCAAGACGCGAACAGGAGAGAGTACTGGGTTCTCTCCAGTTTGCTTCGGTAACAGACCCGGTGCTAAGAGCATAGCTAAAGGATGCAACCGGAGTTTGGAGAAGTTATGCATCAAACGCGTGAAGAGATCTGAGAAGACCAGTTCCGCTTCGTCTACGTACTCTTCTCAGGCCTTGGTCCCAAGCCAGACATCTAAAGAAGTCGGTACTTCTTCAGCCACCTCCCCCGTCGGTGACGATTCACACAGACGCCTCGAAGGAGGGGTGGGGAGGTCACTCTCATCTGAAAAAGGCCCAAGGGACTTGGTTCAATCTATTCAAGACCTTTCACATAAACTTTCTAGAAGCTATGGCAGTGCTCCTTACCTTAAAGAAAGTCTCCCCGCGTCACTCGATCCACAAAAGGTTGGTGCTGGACAGCGAGGTAGTTGTGAGATGCTTGAATCGACAAGGATCAAGGTCGCCACCTCTCAACCAGGTGATGTTGGCCATCTTCCGATTGGCGGAAAAGAAGAAGTGGTACCTGTCGGCAGTTCACCTTCAAGAAGTCCGCAATGTGACAGCGGACGCTCTATCCAGGTTCACACCGATAGAGTCGGAATGGTCCCTAGACGCAGGATCGTTCTCCTTCATCTTGAGTCAAGTCCCAGAACTGCAGATAGACCTCTTTGCGACGAAAGACAACAAGAAGTTGCCCCTGTACGTGTCCCCGTACGAGGACCCCTTGGCGGGAGCAGTGGACGCGATGTCCCTAGACTGGAACAGATGGTCCAGGATTTATCTGTTCCCTCCTCACAACCTTCTGTTGAGGGTCCTCAACAAACTGAGATCCTTCAAGGGAGTAGTGGCAATAGTGGCCCACAAGTGGCCGAACAGTGTGTGGTTCCCCCTGGCATTGGAACTACGGTTGAAGTTTCTACCGCTACCAGATCCAGTTCTGACCCAGTGAGTCCAGAAGTCGACTGATTGCGCTTCATTACAGAAAACCCGGACCCTGCAGCTCATGATTTTCTCTCCCTAGCGGTGAGAAAGTGTTTCGGGATTTCGAAAGCCAGCATAGACTTCCTAGAGGAATATAAGTGCAAATCTACTAGAAGGCAATGAGAGTCATCTTGGAGAAAATGGGTGGCCTTTGTCAAGGCAAAGAATCCGCAGAAGATCTCGACGGACTTCTGCTTATCTTTCTTCATCCACCTCCATGGTCAAGGGTTGGCAGCTAACACGATTTCAACGTGTGAGTCTGATTTGACAAGACCCATTCTATATGCCTTCCAGGTCGACCTCGCTTACGAGATCTTTGATAAAGTTCCGAAAGCCTGCACTAGGCTCAGACCTTCAGCACCTCCAAAGCCCATTTCATGGTCTTTAGATAAAGTTCTTCATTTCGCTTCACTGTTGAACAATGAGGAGTGTGCGTTAAAGGATTTTACCTAAAAAGTTATTTTCCTATTTGCACTTGCGTTCGGGGCCAGGGTTAGTGAGATTGTAGCCCTCTCAGAGAGGAAGGTCGTGTTTAGTTCCTGGATGGGGGAGAACTGAACCTGTTTCCGGATCCTACGTTTCTCGCCAAGAACGAGTTACCCACCAACAGGTGGGGTCCCTGGAGAATCTGCCCTCTGAAAGAAGATGCATCTCTATGTCCAGTAGAATGCCTAAAGGTCTATCTTCGTAGAACTTCAGACTTCAAGGGTGGTCAACTATTCAAGGGAGAAACGTCAGGCTCAAATTTATCACTGAAACAACTCAGGGCGAAAATCACATATTTTATTCGCAGAGCGGATCCTGACAGTACACCCGCAGGTCACGATCCGAGGAAAGTTGTCTTATCCTTAAATTTCTTTAATTGTATGGATTTTGAACATCTTTGTTCATACACTGGCTGGAAGTCTTCCAGAGTGTTCTTTCGTCACTATGCGAAGCAAGTGGAGCAACTAAAGAGATCTGTGGTAGCAGTGGGTTGCGTCGTTAACCCTGCTGTTTAACTCTGCGAGGAACAGTGGTTTTAATTGGGACGATTATTTCCAGGGTGAGTTTGTAGTTACATACTGTGCTACAAACTAAGTGAGGCCACCGAGTTGCCCACGTTGACTGTTCCACTTCCAAAGGTGAACCTAGCATAAGTGCAGACATGTGTGCCGAGCGTTTCTAACGCTAATGTGACTGATTAGTAATACAGACTTTTATGACTTTGATACCTCGGTATGTTAAAAGTGGCACTAATGTTTTTCTTTCAGATAAACAAGTTTCTGTTTACTATCATACTTATGCTTAAAGTTTTGGTTATCCTCCTCATATATATATATATATATATATATATATATATATATATATATATATATATATATATATATATATATATATATATATATATATATATATATATATATATATATATATATATATGTATATATATAATTTTTGTTAACCTGTCTATTTATTGTCTGTCAATAAACTTGTTCTTGAGAACCTTGCGTCTCCTTCACCTATGTCCATTTATTTGTATGATTGAGCATTCATTCTATGTATATTTATCTGGGATAATTCTAATAGATTGTTCCTTTATGCAAGCTAATGTTGCATTGGTTTATGCTTTCCCTTAGCAGGAGGACTCCATCCCATAAGGGGATTTACAACTTTCCTCCTATGCGGATATAAACCTTTGTCCAATACAAGTATTGAGCGGAGAACTGGTCGATATTTCATATTGGTATTCATACATAGGTATATGTACTCTTCGAGACTTTTCCAGAGTCTAGTAGGACTCTTCCCTGTAGGGGGCAGGAAGCTCTAACATGGTTTATGGTTAGTTGAAAAGATGTATATCGGTAACATCTTAGGTCTCTAGGTCTAGTCGACTGGGGAAATGCCTCCGGGGAGTACGGCACGTTCTGAGAATCCACAGATACAGTAATGCTCTGGTATACTTCCATCGGGACGACATGGCTTGAGCCCAAAAAACGGATTTTGAGCGAAGCGAAAAATCTATTTTTGGGTGAAATGGCCATGTCGTCCTGATGGACCCGCCCTTCCCTTTCTATGAAAGGGCTGTAGGACCCCTCCCTACATACAGTATCTGTAGCACCTCGTGTATCGCTACAAGGAATACAGATGGCGCCAGAATCGGCGCAATGCACGCTTACGAAACGGGAGAAGAGAGAGCCTTGCGAACGGCTCTCCGTTTTCTTTCTTGTTTTCGTTTTCTTGCCAATTGACCCCTTCGAAGTGTTATCTCTGTTCGGGATGCAGATTGCCATGTGGCGTGTCAAGAATACGTCTTCTGATAATTCGCGATATCCCTGGTACTTTCATTAGGGATATTCGCTCCAGGAGTTAGAATTCTGGGTACCTTAAGGTAAATTCTCTGGGAATATCGCCGTAGTTGTAATATACCCTAGGAAGCTACCCTATAGGAACTTCCATCAGGACGACATGGCCATCTCACCCAAAAATAGATTTTTCGCTTCACTCAAAATCCATTTTTTTCATCACTATATATGTAGAAGTAATTTTGTCTGTACAGGAGCAAATGCACAGTAAATGCACAGTGTATATTTTTACACGAGCCTAGTATCACTACAAACACTAGAAAGAACTATAATAAAGCTAATAACCACAATTATTGGTAAGCTAAGTAAGATATCGTATGCTGGCGTCTTTTACTTTCACGGACTAAGTGCTTCTTTTGGCATTAACGTACTTTCTCCTAAAATGGCCCGTTTGGGCTCTATATTTATTTTCCTCTAAGCAATTTCAACACTTCACTAGTATCACAATACATGTAAGTCGATTACAAAATTGAAGAAAATCTTTCACAAGAATATTATGAAATCGCTGTATATTGCACTTACCATGATTACAGCATGGGAATAGGATTAATTTCTTCAGAGCGAATGGGCAAGTCATCTGTTTTGCATATGTAGCATAAGTCAGGTTTCTTTCTGACGCTGCACATCGGTATCGACATCTGTATCTGCTTCTTATTTGCTGTTTTGTAGGGCTCAAAAGTATGGTTTTGTGTTGCCACAACATCAATTTCATACCTGTTCAAATGCTTCTAAGGACACTTCCACAAAAGTAGCTGTTAAAACGATCCCATAAGAGATATTATGAGAGTGAAAAAATAAAACATATATAATGAAATATGGCTAGCAAAAATATGGATTAAAATTGAGATCAATGGTTTTATAAACTTTGGAGTAACTCTACCAGAATGTTATTAATTGAAAGGAAAT
Organism: Palaemon carinicauda; assembly: GCF_036898095.1. Taxonomy (NCBI): domain Eukaryota; kingdom Metazoa; phylum Arthropoda; class Malacostraca; order Decapoda; family Palaemonidae; genus Palaemon; species Palaemon carinicauda. The sequence goes on along the minus strand of NC_090728.1, from coordinate 14,561,033 downwards.
AGTTTCTCCTATTTTAGGATCTATTTCAACCTCGCATGTAAAGAATTATGTTGATCTATGCGACATATTACAAAAAATAAATTTCACGTTCAACCACAGATTAATCGGTGCCAGTGAAGCTTGTATCCTACATTATTATTATTATTATTATTATTATTATTATTATTATTATTATTATTATTATTATTATTATTATTATTATTATTATTATTATTATTATCATTATTCCTTGCTTACCTACAGCCTTATGATGATGATGATGAAGCTACAGCCATAGTTGGAAAAGCAGGACGCTATAATCCCTTTTAAGAGTTTCTAATAATTCAAGGTTTCCAAGTTGAAACAATATGAACCATCTTTTCAATGGTGGTAATCTCATATCACTTTTAATAATCTCCAAATTATGTACCCATTTAATTCTCATATATAGCCTACCTGGTGGATAATTCAATTCAAAATCTTCAATATTTGACTTTATCTTAAGCACTAAACATATACACATCGGCTTCCGTTAATGATAGCTGGATTATTAACCGTTTCACAAATTCCCAACTGGGCCTCCCTGTCAACTTTAATTCTCATATAATTTGACAGGACACGCTCTGCAACTTACTTATTTCACCCATTACGCAACTCATGTTTTTCATCTTACCAATATCATTGCACATTGGCTTCTTAATAAAAAAAGAAACTAAATCATGTACTTCTCTTATCAAATGCTAGAAATTATTTTCCTTCTCCATGGTTTCCACTTCCACTCATAAGCTTACTTACGTTAACATTCACTTCTGGAAATCCTTTCTCATTTTTTTTTTTTCTCTTCATTATCAAAAAGCATTACTGTACTATCTGCCAGTCACTCCTTATACAATTACTATTTCACGAAATAATTCTTATAAAAGCTTTGCTTAGAATATATAAAGATTTATTCATTTTTAACATCTTATCTTCAACGTTATTCATATTTATCAGTTTCCAGGTTGCTTCACGATCAAGTCTTCGAGAACAGATTTTTTATTTCCTTTTGCTTTCATACTTCGCAAACGGTAAACCGTTAACCCTTTTATCCCCAGGCTATTTGGAAATCTCCAACCCTTAACCCCCAGGGGGTTATTTTTTTCCCAGCACATTTTGCAGTATATTTCTTTAAAATGCTCTAAAAGCCTTAGTTTTGTCATAGAGAGGTCAGGTTGGTCTCATTCTCTTGGAAAATGCCTGATTTTCTTAGAAAATTATCAAAAATATGAAAATTTCTATAGCATTTTTTTGCAAGGACGTACCGGTACGTCCCTGTGGGTAAAGGGATGTCTTTTGTGAAACGTACCAGTACGTCCCTTGGGTGTAAAAGGGTTAATACCACCCTTATTTCAGCCTATACTCTCAATACTCTCTTTATCAATTCTTTTCTTTAGTATCTAACTTTTGCAATCATAGCCCGGGTATTCGCACTACTTTGATTTCTGCAAAATTACGACTCATGATCACACACCCTGATATAAAAACTAAGTTTTCCCCTCACATTCACTTTCAGGATCTTTCCTTCATTCAGACATTGCTTACAAAACCACTCATTTACGTTGACACTGACGTATCTCAGCATCTCCATCTGTATATCTCGCTTTCTATATATTCAACATATATAAAAGTTCTATTGACTAAGACTACATTCACTGCATTTTTCCTCTAACTTTAATTTTGTTCATTATCTTTATGCATTGGTGCCATGTAGAACTTATTTCTTTCTCAGTCAAGATATACTCCATACCTTTCCATTACCTGACTTTTTCCTCGCTTTCTTGTCTACCTGATCATGGCCATTTGATCAGTCATTGTATCTTAACTCAAATGTTCTTTGAATTTCCTACCCTATCTCTAAAGAGAAGAACCATCAATGAGAAGCAAGCTGCACCAAGGTCTCCTAAAAACGATGATTTTTAGATCATGCAAAAACAAACCACTAAATATTTAAAGTTTTGAGGATATAAGTTTCAAAGGCTTTCGTAAAATCTTTGACACCCCTTGATAATGTGATCTGCGACCATTACTTTTAGTCATTCAAGTCAAACAAAAAGTTTAAATTTCAAGTAATTACTTTGTTGTTTATTTACATAAGAAGTACAAAAAATAAGCAATGCAACCAACCACCTACGAGGCATTTACGAGGCCAAATTTTTGCCATAATTATCATTCTGGTTTAAATATAATGTGAAGCAATTTGATTACCGAAAGGCTCTTAACTCCAACTATGAAATTTGGAATCCTAAATATAAAATTTCTCGAATAATTTTGACTTATGTGAATGAAGTCACAATTACGTAACCAAGCATTAATCTGTTGAGCCGTCGAAAGTATTTGGTCATGACCTTTGATCTTTTGGAAAAACTGTCTCCTTTATTGCAAAGAATAACTTCATAAACTTTTCGGTAAATAGACTGCCGCCCAACTTTTTCTGATGTCGAAAGTCATACACAAACCTTGCTTTCATTCAAATAGACAATTGAATAGCTGACTAATACTCTCTCTCTCTCTCTCTCTCTCTCTCTCTCTCTCTCTCTCTCTCTCTCTCTCTCTCTCTCTCTCTCTCTCTCTCTTAGAAATTTGTTTTTTTTTCTTTCCGGTTCGATATTCCTTAAAAGTAAAAAAATAAAAGACATCTGGCCCCAGTTTTATCCTTTTTTCTACCTCTTTAATCGTTCCAGACTTCTTTACATACTTGAAAAACCTCCTCTCTATAACCCAGACAATAATATCCTAAAAGAAAGTTCTTCTCAAGCATCTAAATCTGCATAATTAAGTAGAAGCTGAAGTTTATGGATACTTTGGGATTTTAGATTTCTCGATAACTTTATCTATCGATGTTTATGGAGCAGAATCGTTCCTTGTTTCCTCTGCCTTTCATAGATTTTGATAACCATTGGGGTGTACGAAAAAAGAACACCTAAAATCCGCTCATATTATTAGTAGATTGTAGAGATAGCTCTCTCTCTCTCTCTCTCTCTCTCTCTCTCTCTCTCTCTCTCTCTCTCTCTCTCTCTCTCTCTCTCTCTCACACACACACGCACTTTGAATAAAAGTCTGAAGAACTCTTATACAGTATATATCTATTTGCAGATTGAAATCCAGCTAAATATTTCGTGCATCTACCTACATTTTACTGAAAAAAACACACACACAGAAAAAAGATGTGGCTTCCTGGTAAAATACACGTCCATCCTGATGCATTATACATATATATATATATGTGTGTGTGTGTGTGTGTGTGTGTGTGTGTTGTGGGTGTGTATACCCCATTAGGAAGTATGAATCATTTTTGTCAGGTGATTTTGCTGATTCCAATTATCAATGTTGAAAGTAATTCTTGAATAACCTCTACATATATATATATATATATATATATATATATATATATATATATATATATATATATATATAGTATATATATATATATATATATATATATAGTATATATATATATATATATATATATATATATATATATATATATGGTATATATACCTATTACATATATATATATATATATATATATATATATATATATATATATATATATTCATATATGGGGTCATTATATATCCAGAGTGAAATAGTTATGAATTCACCTGATCTAACGAAGGTTACTGTAAACATTTATACCTAATTATATACATAGTTCTTAAAATCGTGAGTACTATGTAAGTAACATACTCACGTTCCAAGTGTTTTGTAATTTTTATTGCTCTACCCGTTTTGAGGCAGAAATTTATTTCTCTGCACGCTTAAATGTTTATCTATTTCATTCATATTCGTAGTTTCAGAAAATAACTCACTGATGAGACAGAAACCTGTTTGGAACTCCCTGATTTCAGGCTATGTTGCGTGTCCATAGTAAGTCCGTAGATCCTCTGTAAATACTTGAATTCTGCGCTTTCCTACGATCCTGCTAGATCAGTTGGTAGCGCCTTATATTATGGACAATCCTGATCAGGTAAAACTTTGTATGGTTCAGTGGTTATCGTAAAATTCTGGCAATGCGTCTGAACCTTAAATGAGGTGTTAGTAAAAAATTTTTTTTTTAAATATTCCATAAAGAACAAGAAATTTCAGTATCTATATGTTGCTTACAAGATAATTCCTAGTACAAATGTAACTCACAAGATGATACAATCCGAATTTCCGAATAGATATTTCATAAATATACCTCTTTTTAAAACCAGAATACTGATGAGGAAGAAGTCTATTCCGAGATGAAAAAGTCATTTTGACTATTTCCTATCAGCTGCTGTAGCATAATAGTTCTCCACACAGAGCTTTATGTGACCTAGCAGAAAAGTTCTCCACACACGGCTTTGTGTGAACTAAAAGAATTGCATCTGAACACAGGGCTCTATGTGAAGTAGTAAAATAGTTCTCCACAAACAGCTGTATGTGAAGTAACAAAATAGTTCTACACACACGGCTGTATGTGAAATAAAAAAATAGTTTTCTACACACAGCTGTATATGAACTAGCAGAATAGTTCTAATAGTTCTTAATACACAGCTATAAGTGAACTGGCTGAATAGTTCAACAAAAACGGCTGTATGTGAACTAGCAGAATAGTTCTCCAAATACGGGTGTATGTAAAGTACCAAAATAGCTCTCCTTACACAGCTCTATGGGAACAAGCAGAAGAATAGTTCTTATCACACGGCTTTATGTGAACTAGCAGAATAGTTCTTAACACACAGATGTATGTGAAGAGGCAGAATAGTTCTCTACACACATCTGTATGTGAACTAGCAGAATAGTTCCTCACACACAGTTGTATGTGAACTAGCAGAAAAGTTCTCCACACACGGCTGTATGTGTAATAGTAGAATAATTCATAACACACAGATGTATGTGAAGTTGCAGAATAGTTCTTAACACACAGAAATATGTGAAGTAGCAGAATAGTTCTCTACATAGCTTTATGTGAACTAGCAGAATACTTCTACACACACAGCTGTATGTGAAGTAGCAGAATAGTTTTCCGCACACAGCTGTATGAAAAAATACCAAAATAGTTCTATATACACGGCTGTATGTGAACTTGCAGAATAGTTCTCCACACATGGCTGTATGGGAAGTAGCAGAATATCCACGCACGGCTGTGTGTGAACTAGCAGAATAGTTCTCCACACACGGCTGTAAGTCAACTAACAGATTAGTTCTCCACACACAGCTGTGTGTGAAGTAGCAGAATAGTTCTATACACACGCCTGTATGTGAACTAGCAGAACATTGAAGTTCTCCACACACAGCTGGATGAGAAGTATCAGAATAATTCTCCAGACAGGGCTGTGTATGTCTTAGCCAAATAGTTATAAAAACAGTGATGTATGTGAAGTAGCAAAATAATTCTACACAAATAGCTGTAGGTGAACTAGCAGAATAATTCCCAACATACGGCTGTATGTGAATTAGCAGAATAGCTCTCCATACACGCCTGTATGTGAACTAGCAGAATATATCTAAACACAGGGATGTAGGTGAAGTAGCAGAATAGTTCTCCACTCACGGCTGTATGTGAACTAGCATACCAGTTCCCACAAACGGTTTTATGTGAACTTGCAGACTAGTTCTCCACACACAGCTGTGTGTGAACTTGCAGAATATTTCTCTATACACAGCTTTATGTGAACGAGCTAAATAGTTCTCAACACACAGCTGTATGTGAAGTAAAAGAAAAATTCTATACATACAGCAGTATGTGAACTACCGGGATATTTCTCCATACATAGGTCTATCTGAACTAAAGGGTTGTGGGGGCCTGGTGGTAGAGTCCATGCCTGGTGATTACATGGTCACTATAACGTTACTATCCCTGTAAGCTAAGGATGGGTGTTTTTTGGGAGCCTATAGGTCTATCTGATGAGTAACCAGCAGCCATTTCATTACACTCCATAGTATTATCTTGGGCGCTGATCATGTGATATGGTCAGTCTCTAGGGCATTTTCTGCTTGATAGGGCCCCGTCATTGTCCCTTTCTATTACAATTCATAAGTGGTCATTAAACCTATATAATTTTAATAGTTCTTCACATACAGCTGTATGTATCTTAAGAAAATAGTTTCTACGCATAGCTTTATGTGAACTAGCAGAATAGGTATCTACAACCAGCTTTATATGAAGTAGCAGAATAGTTATCTGGACACAGATTTCTTTGAACAAGTACAATAGTTCTCCACAAACAGTTGCATGTGACCTAGCAGAATACTACTACACAAGCAGTTGTGTTTATACTAATAGAATAGTTCTCACACAGCTCTATGTGAACAGAGATGTATGTGACATACCAAAATGTTCTCTACACATATCTGTATGTGAACTCGCATAATAGTTCTCCACAAACAGCTGTACATGAACTCACAGAATATTTCCAAAAAAGATTTTCTGTGAACTAGCAGAATAGTTTTCCACACTCAGGTTTATGTAAACTGACAAAATGTTCTCCATACACAGCTGTATGTGAACAAGCAGAATAGTTCTCCACACATACTGCTGTATGTGAACTAGCAAAATGTTCTCTACACAAAGCTTTATGTTAATTGGTAGAATAATTCTCCATACACAGCTGAATGTGTAATAGCAGAATAGTTTTCCACACACAGCTCTAAGTGAACTAACAGAACGTTCTCCACACACAACTGTATGTGAACTAGCAGAAAAGTCCTCCGCATATACAGCTTTATGTGAACTAACAGAATGTTTTCTACACAAACCTCTATGTGAATTGGCAGAATATTTCTCCATACAGAGCGGTATGTGAACTAACAGTATGTTCTCCGCGCACAGCTGTTTATGAACTAAAAATCTTTTGCACACACTTGTGTGTTGACTAGCAGAATAATTATTCACACACACATGTGTATATGAAGTAGTAGAATTTTTTCTACAACAAGCTTAATGTGAACTAGCAGAATAGTTTTCTACACACACAGCTGTATATGAACTAACAGAATGTTCTCCACACAGATGTGCGTGAACAGCAGATTATTCTTCACAAACAGCTGTATATAAACGAGCAGAATGTTCTCCACGCACAGCTTTATTTGAATTAGCCGAATAGTTCTCTACACCCAGCTTTATCTGAACTCGCAAAATATTTCCTCACACACACCTGTACGTAAAATCACAAAATAGTTCTTCAAACAGAGCTTTATGTGAAGTATCAGTATGTGCTCCAAACACATCTGTATGTGAACTCACAAAATAGCTTTCTACACAGAGTTGTTTGTAAGTTAGCAGAATAGTTCTCTATGTTACACAGAGCTGTATGTGAACTCACAGAATAGCTATTCACAAACTGTTGTACATAAACTTGCAGAATAGTTCTTCACACACAATTATACGGGAACTAGCAGTATGATCTCCACACACATCGGTACGGGAACTAGCTGAATAGATTTTTATATATACTTGTATATAAACTTACAGCATAGTTCTCTACAGACAGCTGTATGTTAATTAGCAGAATAATTTTCCACACATAGTTTTATGTGATCTAACGAAGTAATTCAACTTCAATAAAGTATGTTAACTAGCAGCATAGTCTTCCACACACAGCTATATGTGAGGTAGCAGAATAGTTTTCAATACACAGATGTGCGTGAACTAGCATAAAAATCTCAATACACAGCTTCACCTGAACTAGCACAATAGTTATCTACAAACAGCTCCATATGAAATTTCAGAATAGTTAATCACACACAGCTGTATGTAAACTTGCAGAACATTGCTTCATACACAGCTATACGTGAACTATCACTATACACTCTATATATGGCTGTATGCGAACTAGGAGAATAGTTCTCCAAACACAGTTGTATGTGAG
>NC_090728.1:14534246-14546746 GCF_036898095.1 Palaemon carinicauda | reverse complement strand
GTTTATAATTGCTTGCCTCTAGTATTGATCCACTTTTGAAAATAGGGGTTATATATGCTAATTTATATTTACCATACATGTCGATCATATCTACACTTTGTCTTAGCAGTATTGCAAGCAGCTTCGCAATAGTGTGTGCAGTGTTTTTTTTTTTTTTTTTTTTTTTTTTTTTTTTTTTTTTTTTAACAAAATCTCGGCCGCTGATCCATTTTAAATTTCGCTTATAGCCTGCATAATATCTTCTTCATTAATATCTATATCCGTTAGATATTCACTATTTTCATCTCTCATTTCCTTTTCATTATTCTTATTCGCAATTCTTGGCGTGAATTCACTCCTATATTTTTTCTGCTAACCGTCCTTCAATTCTTAGAGGGCATATATATAATTTCCTTTTATTCATCTTTTTTGTATTGGAGTAAAGTACTCTGTGGTTTTTCTTAATATTTTCAAGTGTCCTTTCTTTTAAGTCCCTTTTTTTTTTTTCATTTTCTTTCGATCGTATAATATTTTTTTCTGCATTTTCTATTCTACTTTTTATTTCCCTCATTTTCCATAAATTTTTTTCTTTTGCAAGATTTTTCTTCCACTTTCTAATTTTTTGAGAGAGAGAGAGAGAGAGAGAGAGAGAGAGAGGAGAGAGAGAGAGAGAGAGGAGAGAGAGAGAGAGAGAGAGAGAGACTGCGTTCCCTATTATTATACCATAATCTTTTATGCTTATTTTCATTTATTTGAATAACGAAGCAAAGAAATGTCGATGATAATTCAGAAATTATAAGAAAGATTATTGCCTGCTAAATTTTCTACAATTTGAATAGAAGTTTACGCATATTGTTTCTATTCACTGTATATTCTTTTTGTTATCTTTATACTTTTCTATAACCAAGATGCAAATATTGTACAATCCTCTGATTTCGTTAAACACGTTTTTGCACACTTCAATCTAATTTAATTATTTGCATAAAGGTTTGTGACTGAAATCGATATAGCGGTATATCGTTTTTTTTTATCATTACAACATTGTAGAGCCATAGGCGGCTATAAAGTCTGCCAATTGCATTAGAGTTTACCGCCTTCAATAATGTATTTGATATTAGGAATCTCTTATGTTGATAAGAAAAGATAATCATGTGTAGAAACTTGATGTTTGTGTTACGATCTGAACAGTATTTAAACCTACCAAAAGTATTGAATGCTTGGCATTTTATATGTAAAAAAGTTATTGTAAACAAACTGGATAAATTACAAGTTACTAAAGACAAAATGACTTAATTATTAGAGGCAATGCAAAATTCATATAGAAATGAGAACATGGCCTTTTTCTCTCAGAATATACACTAGTCAGGCACAATGCGAATTAGCAATAAATTTTTTACAACAGTTCATGTCCATATTGAAACATTTTACATTTTGGTTGTAGTTTTTCTCAATTATTCTGAAAATATTCTAATTTTTTGGACCTTGTCATAATTTCGGGAAGTAAAATCAGGGGAACCTCTCTCTCTCTCTCTCTCTCTCTCTCTCTCTCTCTCTCTCTCTCTCTCTCTCTCTCTCTCTCTCTCCTATCCATGGGACTTATTAACATAGATAAAATGATACAGTAAAAGCAATCATTGGATTTGTTGTCCTTTATAATCTTTTGCATTATTTTTGTTCTTTGGTTCAATCATTGTCACCTAATTAAACCTAAAATAATAAGAGTATTATTTTTTATCCATGACAACAGATTTTGAATAGATTTAAAGGGATAAATTTAATTTATTTTGAGTCCTATCACTTTGCATATTCATATATTTACATTGTGATATATATATATATATATATATATATTATATATATATATATATATATATATATATATATATATAATATACGTTACGTATATTTTAGGATGCTATATACTTCCCTATCAAGTGCATAACAACAGAAATATCAGTTATCTTATATTTATCTGAGAAAAAAATTCAATATGGAAAATTCATCAGCCAGCCAAGTGAATTTTTTTTTTATATAAGGCTTTCATTTCAATAAGTGTTTCTTGGCAATATTTTTGTTTGGAGTAAATAGTCCATTTCAAAATTAGTTTTTTTTTTTTTTAAATTCAAAATTTGTTCCTCTACCGTTGATGAGACCCTTTTCTTAAGAGATCATAGATCACAGTCTTGGTGCCTAGTATTTGAAGTACATGACATCAGAGGAAAACTCATACTAGGTGCACCATTATTTAGTTATTCCAATTAATAAAATATTATTTCATGCTATAATGTGTAACTTGGCCTCCATTTTTTTTATGTTTTAGGGAGTCGGTTTAATGGTGGTGGGGAGACTTCTTTTGCCTCTGACTACGTGTTAGTTATTGGAAGTTATATTTTATATTCAATTGATAAGACGTTATTATCAGCTAAGCATCTTAGCCATAATCAGTAACCTCGAAAAACACGAGTGAGTAGTAAGATATATGATGAAGGTGCCTGTAGTTAGCGTGAGAACTTTTATTTGCATGCAGAGTAAGACTTGGCAAAACACGAATAAAGATTAAGCTCTTTCTTATCTGGCGGTGTTTCAGTTTTGTAACTACTTCGTTTTGTCAGTTTTTAATATATGAAATTATTCTTGAAAAATCTTGAACATTTTTAATATTATTTTATTGTTGAATTCAGGTACGATATTGTATATAAATCTGATTAATACTATAAATATATTTTTTTTTAATTCACTACCTTTTGTAAGTTATATATGACTTCTCCATGTTTGATATGTGATGAAGAACAAAAAAAAAGGATATTACCAATTTCATATATATAATATGAAGACTCTGAATTGACTTTTTGAAATGAAATCAATCAAAATCAATAATTAAAGTAAAATCTTTCTCACTAATTCTTTCCTTTGACTGTTTTATCATTTAGAAGTTAAAAAGATAATTTTCTTTTCTATTCGTAGCCCCTTTCTAACCAAATAATATATATATATATATATATATATATATATATATATATATTATATATATATATATATATATATATATATATATATATATATTAAAATAAAGATTTTACAAATAGCTAAACATGGAAAAAAGGAACCAGAAAAGCAAATAACCCTTAAAAAGATTCGGCCACTGAATACAAATTATACGGTAACATGGAAACCTGGAAAAGTTTTAATGATTGAAATAATGTAATTTCTTTGGAATTAATTATTCGGAAAGCGGGAGACAGAGAACAAGGGCCGGGGGGAGGGTGTTCGGAGGAACTGAATTGTAAGTTTCTTTCCCGATCTAATTCCATTCTTTTCACACTACAATGAATGATAAAGAAAATCATCAGAAACAAATAATACCCTGTTAGTTAATTAAAAACATAACACGAAGAAAGGAATGTTAGCCACACCCAACCAACCATGGGAACGGCGTTGTAGACAAAAAGTTAATACGTTGGAGTATTAAGCTTATCGTAAAATGTCCTTGCACCACATGCTACATGGTCACGTAATCTCTGGTCTTTGATTCTTGATAAACGCCTTCATTCGAGTAGCCATCGTCTGTTAATTCTACTTTCCCGGCATTTTTAGCCAGGCAGGGGCTCCTAGGAAAAGGCACTAGCCCCTAAGTGTATACAGGGTGTTCTCTCGTTACAAACAGCTACTCCGCACCAGGAGCGTAGCTGCATTAGTCAGAGGTTTCTTATAAGAGGAACTGAACTCTTTTAAAGGAAATCAACACAACTATCTAAGACACGAAAGGTAGACTCAGCCACTCAGCCCAAAGAGCATAGATGCTAAGCCAAAAAACCCGGATCCAACTGGAATAGAAAGGAAAAGTTTAAACAGTCGGTACAAGTTTTATAACAGTAAGTCGACAGTAGGCTTAAAGTAGAATAGACTGGTAGAGGACAAAAGTAATTCTAAGTAAAAAGCTTATCCTTGTTCTAGGGCAGTAGTGGTCTTCATTGCGCGGCTCGCGAGCCAATGGCGGCTCCCAATGGCCTGATTGGCGGCTCACAGGAGAGAAAGAGAAATGTAGAGAATTCATCGGTGATCTAAGAAAAAATTCCAAAGTACTATATATAAATTTCACCCTTTTGCCGTATCACTCATCTTTTATTAAGAATGGTAATAGGAATAGGTTCATCTAGCTAAAAATATGAACTCTTAAATATCGAGAACTATATCAGGGTTGCATGAAATTTAATTCATTTAAAAAAAAAAATATATTCAGTTGTAAGTGGAGATCCATATTATTACCTCATACTAAAGAGTCATTGACTTTCAAGTAACCATGACTGAGTATTCATGATCTTAATGTTTATTTATTTTGGCCAGATGAAAATGAACAGAATATAGTGTCCCTGCCAATTCTTTACTTTTCATTTGTTGCAGAGAATTTTACAGAGACAACATATGATTGCATGGATCTTGGCCAAACATAAGAAACCTTCTACAAATATAGAGATTGTTAAAGAATAAGTTTTGGCGTCAGCAGAGAAAATGTATTGTTGTTTTAATAATAAAGATGCATTTTTTTTTTCAAACAAATCTTATCAGGCACAACCATAATGACGAGGACTGAAGAAAACGGTAATCCGGCAGCTTTTTAATGATTTAACATTGCATTGAACGAAAACAGATATTTGTGATGCTGCAGAGATAAGCATTTGGGTACGATTTCCAAAAGAGCACTTATTCTGGGAAGAATTATAGTTCCTATTACCCCTATATGACCAAGCTAGAGGAGAAGACGTTTATGACTGCACTGTTTTTTTTTTTTTTCTGACAATAACCTTAAATGGTTTAACATGGTTTTTGTGTGTCCTGCTGGTGTTCCCAACATGAGAGACAAAGATAATGATCTCATTGGATTAATGAGAAAGGAAAAGGATATTCCAAATTTTGCAATATTCTATTGTATAATTCAATAGGAGGCACTTGTGAAAAAATTTAAAGATTGTGAACTTCAAATGTAATGCAGCTGGTTGTTCGGGTGGTAATTCTTTTATTCGAGGACATTGAATCATCGTCAATTTCGTGAACTACTGGCTGAATATGACGGAGAGTATGGGGATTTAGTGATGCTTAATGAAGTGAGATGATTATCTCAAGGCAGAGTGCTTGAACGATTCTTGAGTCTCCTGCCTCAAATTCGTGAGATCACTGCAAGCAAAAGAAAAGTTGAGCCTGAACTTGTGTGACGGCCGAAAGAAAGGTTGCGACTCAAAGGCAGGAAGCAATCAACTGAGTAACTTTATTATAGAACACTCTCCTTTATACACAAAACCTCAAGGCAACAGGCATTTTCATGTTCACAAAACAGACAATGTTACAGAGGAAAAGCGGATACATGATTATTCAGGTTCTTTTTGCTGCGAGGGAAGAGCACAGATACAAGCATAATATATACAAAATAATTTATGTACGACCGTGTGACACACGGTTGGTACATGGCTCCCCTCCTAAAAATTACATACTGTACATGTTAAATAGGGCGCCCTGATCTACAGAGGCGAATCGTAGGCGGGTCATCTGGCAGAAGATAAGCAGGGTTTTAGAAGATCAATGGAGACCCAGTCTTTTTTGCCACGAATGTTTAGTAGGAATGCTTTTCGGACTGCGTCGGATCACAAGGAAAGGGCCCGTGTAAAGGGGGCGTTACCGGTGACTTGCCAGTGTTGTTGCGCAGGAAGACGTGCGTTACAGAGTGCAAGTCCGTTGGTATGTGATGCTTCGCTGGGGGCTTGTAAGTCTGGCGGCACGGAGTAAATTTTCCCACGACGTGACGTATGCGCTGGAGATCGTCGGAGGAGGTTGTAGAAGGAAAAAATTCGGAAGGGACGACCAACGGGTCACCATACAACATTTCAGCTGCCGAGACATCGAGGGCGTCTTTAGGCGTGGTCCTTAGTCCCAGGAGGACCCAGGGAAGCTGAGTAAAACCAGTTGCAGTCCTTGCAGCGGAAAATCAAAGCTGCTTTGAGGGTGCGATGAAAACGTTCAACTATTCCATTGGCAGCGGGGTTGTAGGCCGTTGTCTGATGTAGGGTGATGCCCAGGAGATTCGCTAATGATGTCCAGAATTGAGAGGTGAAAGTGGTTCCACTGTCAAAAGTAATATGCTCAGGGATACCAAATCTTGAAATCCATCCAGAGAGTAAGGCAGATGTACATGATGCAGACGTTGCAGTTTCCATGGGAATGGCTTCAGGCTAACGAGTGGAGCGGTCGATGACGGTAAACAGGTAACAATGTCCTTGTGATGTGGGTAGGGGGCCTACAACGTCGACGTGAATGTGTGCGAAACGAGGCTGAAGTTGAGGAAAGGTGCCCACTCCTGAATCCCGTGTGTCGATGTACTTTGGAAGTTTGGCAAGAAGTACAGGCGCGGACCCAATCCTTAGCATCCTTAGAAATCCCGTGCCAAATGAACTTCGTCTTGAGCAGCTGTGCAGTAGAACGGCACGAGGGATGTGAAAGGCCATGAATGAAATCAAACACCTGCTGTCGCATAGGAGCAGGAATCCAAGGTCGCGGTCTACCAGTACTGACATCACAGAGGAGGGTGGTGTTGGAGTCTTCGATGTGAAAGTCTTCCCAATGGAGGGACGTGCAGGATGTCCTACATGCTTGATACTCTGGATCCTATCGTTGGGCCTTTAGCCAGGGTGTTGTAATCCAATCTAAGTTGAACGGCAGCCAAAGTGTTTCTTGACAGGGCATCGGCAACGGGATTAATTTTCCCAGGGACGTATTGAATTGTGCAATTGTATTCAGCCACAGCGGACAGATGTCGACGTTGACGGGCGGACCAGGCGTCAGACTGTCGAGTGAAGGCGTGCACCAGAGGCATTTGGTCTCTGGGAATTACTAAGGCGTACCTTCTAAGAAATGGCAAAAATGACGGACAGCCAAGTGCACCGCCAGCAATTCTCGATCGAAGGTAGAATAACCTGATTCTGCCTTGGACAGTTTTCTGCTGAAGAAGGCCAATGAGCAGGGCGAGCCGTTGACCACCTGCTCGAGTACTGCACCAATAGCGACGTCAATGGCATCGGTGGAGAGAAGGAGAGGGCCGGTGGGATAGGAAAAGTGAGAGCCGCAGCTGTTGATAGGGCCTTCTTTGCATTGCAGAAGGCTGCTTCTTGAAGGGCATCCCACTTCAGGTCCTTTGGCTTGCCCTTGAGGGAGGCGTAGAGGGGAGCAAGTGTGGCGGCAATGGCTGGCAGAAAAAGCTGATAATAGTTGATCATGTCCAAGAATTCCTGCAGAGCTTTGACGGTCGAGGGCGCGGGGAAGTTCTGAACAGCTGCTACCTTCTCAGGGAGGGGATGGACTCCTTCAGGAGTGATGCGGGTTCCCTAAGAACGTCACATCGTTGGTGCCAAAGGTACACTTGTCGTACCGGGCTACAAGGCCGTTTTGGTTGCAGGCGGTTGAGCATGATGCGCAGGTGATGGAGGTGTTCCTCTTTTGAGGAGGAGAACACAAGTATGTCGTCCACATAACATACACAGAAAGGTAAGTCCCCTAAGATGCCATCCATGAGATGTTGAAACGTGGCCCTAGCATTACGAAGGCCAAAACAGGAGTAATTGAAGGTGTATGTACCAAGCGGAGTGGTGATGGCACAAGTATGTCGTCCACATAACATACACAGAAAGGTAGGTCCCCTAAGATGCCATCCATGAGATATTGAAACGTGGCCCCAGCATTACGAAGGCCAAAACAGGAGTAATTGAAGGTGTATGTACCAAGCGGAGTGGTGATGGCAGTCTTGAGGATGTCTTCTAGGTTCATAGGCACCTGATAATACCCCTTCAGGAGGTCGAGCGTAGAGAAAACCTTCGCTTTGTGCAGGTAGGAGATCACGTCGGCAATGTTTGGGAGGGGTAGTGATCCGATTCAGGCGCCTGTAATCCCCGCACGGACGGAGGGAGCCGTCTTTCTTCAGAACGATGTGTAAGGGTGAAGACCATGGACTAGATGCCTTTTGGCAAAGGCCCATTTCCTCCATTTCGGTGATATGGTGATAAATACCGTGCTTGGCAGGAACCGTGGGCATTTGGCGAAGTTCTGGACGGAAAACTTCCGAGTACGACGTGAGGAGGTGGCCGTTGGCATCCGTGGTTGCGCTGATGGGGAGAGCGAGGTTAGAGGGAGCGGGTTGAAGAGGTGTCGACAAGTACGAGTTTGCATTGACCAATCGTCGGTGGGCGACATCGACCAGAAGGTGGAAATGAGAGAGGAAATCCGCACCGAGGATAGGCAATGTGACGTCAGCAACGAGAATTTCCAATTGAATTTACCGTTTCCCGAATGATAATGTGAGGTTCTCGTAACCGTAGGTTGGTATCGCAGATCTGTTGGCAGCTACCAAGCGGACGTCGGCAGATGTAGACAGACTACGTCGTGCCTTGAAGAGTTTCCTTTTCAAAAGAAAACGACAAGCACCAATGTCTACCAAAAATCGCACGCCCGTTCCTGCATCATGTAAAAAGAAAAGATTAGAAACATGGGAGGCCACCGCCATGAGCAATGGCCTACTTACACGTTTTTGGCCACTGACAATCCTTGGCACATTTCTTGGTGGTTGCCCCTGAATCTGAAGTGTTAGTAGCAAAACTGCGGCGGGTGGGAGGTAGTAAGTGCCTGTAGAAGTCGTTCGTTGGGGCACGAGCGATTGGTGGGTAGTGGGCGGCTTTGTCGCTGCTTCGGCACGTCATGGGTAGGCGTGTATGTCCTACGGCATTCATGTCAGCATCGGTTGACGTTGAATAGGCATCCTCTTCGTCAGGGGTGGAGGCGTTGATGGAGGTCTTGAAGTGGCTGTCCATAAGGTCGTCGGCTTTGGTCATCGAGTCCTTTATGGGTAAACTATAGACATTGGGTATGGCAGCGCGTATAGGTCGGGTAAATGGCGTATCTAAAGGGCACGAAGTAGGTCACCTCACGAGGAGAGCCGTCTGCGGCAGGTTGAAGGTGAGCGATACTGGTCATTTCCCTGAGGGCAAGCGAAGCCCTTTGGTCCCCCCAACGGTTGTTGCGAGAGCTGAAAAAGCTTTGCTATGCGGGCGGCTGGTGACGGTGAGTACTGCTGCAGAAGGTATGTTTTGAGGGCGTCATACGCTATTGGGGTGTCTCCTTGTTCACAAAGCCAGTCGGATATTTCTGGGAAGGTGTCCTCGGGTATCGCCGCGAGAACATAATCTGCCTTTGGTGGTTGAGCGAGTCACGCCCCTGATGCGAACTCTGGACTACTGTGCGCTGAAATCAAGCAAACGCCTCTCCGCTGGCCCAATGATTAAAGTTTGAATGGGTTGGCCGCAGCACCAACCGCCGTAGAGTCCGCCATAGTACCAACGATGGAGGGGCGAGGGGGTTGTGGTGGAAGGCGGTGGGAGCGAGTCGACTTCCGGGGTCACCAATATGACGGCCGAGAGAAAGGTTGCGACTCAAGGCAGGAAGCAATCAACTGAGTAACTTCATTATAGAATACTCTCCTTTATATACAAAACCTCAAGGCAACAGGCATTTTCATGCTCACAAGACAGACAATGTTACAGAGGAAAACCGGAGACATGATTATTCAGGTTCTTTTTAGTGAGGGAAGAGCGCAGATACAAGCATAATATATACAAAATAATTTATGTACGATCGTGTGACACACGGTTGGTACACTTGAGAATCCTGTTTGGATAAGGAAACTATCTTTCCTAACTGATCTCGCCTGCTGCCTGAGTGCACTAAAATTAAAGTTATATGAGATAGGCGAACAGCAACTGCAATGTAGGTGAAGTCACCTATTTTCAAAACAAGATCACATCACTTTTCATACCGGACAGACAATTTGTGCATTTTCCAAATCTTAGGAAAGCCACACATGGAAATCCAAAGTTATCTGTTATTTTGCGCAAGTTAGCAAGAAGAGGAGCTTTTAGCACTTGTTGGAGAATTGGTAATGTTACTCCTCTATGTAAATGTGTTTGTGGTAGCTCAAGTCCCACTGATTACCTCCCAATTTCCATAACTCCCGTATTATCTAAAGTTTTTGAACGTCTTCTGGCAAAACGTCTTAATAGGTTTGCTGAAGGTAATCATCTACTCCCTAGTTTGTAATTTGGTTTTCGTAAAGGCCTTGGAGCTTGTGATGCCCTTCTTACAATATCCAATGCTGAACAGAAGTCCCTTGATTGTGGTCAGGAAGTGCGTATGATTGGCCTTGATTTTAGTGCTGCCTTTGACCGTGTAAATCATGAGGCCCTTGCTTTCAAACTGAAACAGTTGGGAGTGGGTGGGTCGTTTCTTAGCATTATTATTGATTTTTTAAGTAATAGATCTCAAAGAGTTGTTGTTGACGGGCACCATAGTGAGTATAGGAAGGTGATATCCGGTGTTCCACAGGGTAGTGTTCTTGGCCCATTATTTTTCATACTATATACACATGACATGTGGTTTGGCCTAGAAAACAAGCTTGCTGCATATGCAGATGATGCTACTCTCTTTGCATCAATTCCATCCCCTGAATGTAGATCTAGGGTTGGTGAATCCCTCAATAGAGATTTAGCTAGAATTAGTGCATGGTGCAAATTATGGGGTATGAAGTTGAATCCTAACAAAACTCAAAGTATGATTGTAAGTAGGTCAAGGACGGTGGCTCCTCAACATCCGGATCTCAGTATTGATAATGTTTCTTTAAATATGTATGACTCTTTCAAAATTTTAGGTGTGATTCTCGACAGTAAATTTACTTTTGAGAAACATATAAGGTCTCTGTCTTCTTCAATTGCACAAAAAATAGGCTTATTGAGAAAGTCTTTCAAGATTTTCGGTGATCAATCTATTCTGAAGAAGTGTTTTAATTCTTTCATTCTACCTTGTTTTGAGTATTGTTCTTCTGTTTGGTCTTCAGCTGCTGATTCTCATCTTAATTTGTTGGACAGAAACTTACGGTCTATTAAATTTCTTATTCCTGATCTAGATATTAATCTCTGGCACCGTCGTTCAATTAGTTCATTATGCATGTTGCATAAGATTTTTCATAACTCTGACCATCCTTTACATTCAGATCTCCCTGGACAATTCTATCCTGTTCGTAATACTAGGCAGGCAGTTAATTCTAATAGCCAGGCCTTCTCCATCACGAGACTCAATACTACGCAGTACTCTAGAAGTTTTATTCCAGCTGTTACCAAGTTGTGGAATGATCTTCCTAATCGGGTGGTTGAATCAGTAGAACTTCAAAAGTTCAAAGTTGGAGCAAATGCTTTTTTGTTGACCAGGCGGACATGAGTCTTTTTATAGTTTATTTATGACATATTTGTTTTTGATGCTGTTAATAGTTTATATATGACATGTCTGTTTTGACGTTGTTACTGTTTTTTAGAATGATTTATTGTTAATTTGTTCTCTTCATTTATTTATTTCCTTGTTTCCTTTCCTCACTGGGCTATTTTTCCCTGTTGGAGCCCCTGGGCTTATAGCATCTTGCTTTTCCAACTAGGGTTGTGGCTTGGATAGTAATAATAATAATAATAATAATAATAATAGCCAGGCCTTCTCTATCACGAGGCTCAATACTACCCAGTACTCTAGAAGTTTTATTCCATCTGTTACCAAGTTGTGGAATGATCTTCCTATTCGGTTAGTTGAATCAGAAGAACTTCAAAAGTTCAAAGTTGGAGCAAATGGTTTTTTGTTGACCAGGCGGACATGAATCTTTTTATAGTTTATATATGACATATTTGTTTTTGACGTTGTTAATAGTTTATATATGACATATCTGTTTTGACGTTGTTGCCTTTTTTATAATAATTTATTGTTAATTTATTCTCTTCATTTATTTATTTCCTTATTTCCTTTCCTCACTGGGCTATTTTCCCTATTGGGGCCCCTGGGCTTATAGCATCTTGCTTTTCCAACTAGGGTTGTAGCTTGGATAGTAATATTAATAATAATAATAATGTTGCAAAGTTTCAGCTATGTCACTTTTAAGATAGAATTGAAAGTATTGGGAAAGGAGTTTGAGGCAATGAAGAACAATGACTTATTTACTTTTATTGAGACCCCATTTAATGTGCATGTTTTAAACTTAAGTTCTATACCAGCTAAACATTGCCCTTACATTCTCCGGTGGGTTCAGATCGTTGAGCTGTAGGCAAATAAAACGCTTAAAGCGATTTTAAAATCAGGTGAGGAAAATTTCTGGCATACTGCCCCTGATATAAACTACCCAGTTTTAAAGCACACTGCGCATAAAGTGATGCGCTATTTTGTGAGCACATGCTCTACATTTTCAACCATAAATATTGCGAGGAGGAAACAGAGAAATAGTCACTAACAGACTTTTGGATATCCTAACAAGAATATCCGGGACAAATTACAAGTACAGCTTGGACAAAGTGAAGAAACAGCTTTGTCATTTCTGGTCATTTCAAAATTAAATGAAGGTACCATATTCATTTTGACTTTTATGTTAGTAAAGACAAGAATTTTAATATTATTTATTAATT
>NC_090728.1:14491746-14531746 GCF_036898095.1 Palaemon carinicauda | reverse complement strand
AGCTGAAAAAAGCAACTAGCCTAGACTAAGGACGACCGTTAGTGAAGGTAAGGTGTCCCCTGTGCCGGGTAAACGCTGTCTGGGAGGTCTTTTCTGTGTAGGAGCTGAGGTCCGACTGAGTCGCCAGATCTCTTCTTTCTCCAAAGTGATGTGGAAAGCATTTCCCTAGATTGCACTGTCTAGGAAAGGGCAATGCGTTTCCCAGAATCACACGATAAACGAGCGAATTTTCGCATTGAAAGTAGTAAAGAGCAGTAAAACAACTATCAGAGAAAAGAGGGAAAGAAGAATAAGAAGAAGAACCAAAAGAACAAGAGAAAGAACAATAACAAAAAAGAATAAAAAAGATAAAGGAGCTTGGAAGAAGAGAAAAGGGTAGCTTGTAACTGGTACAAAATGAAACTAAAGTTCACAAGAATACAATGTTTGCCGAATGGCTTCCTGTGAGGAATTGTAAAGGTTTGGATTATGTCCAGAACGTTTTGAAAATTTTTACCTTTCATAGACTTTAATGAAAGACTGGTAACGATAGAAATAACATGATTTTAAAAACAATCGGATAAGTGCACAGTAATATGTTATTGTAAACTGCATTTTATTATCATTCTGTGAATAAATTTGAACAGTCTATCATATGGTTGATTTATTAGAAAATTCATTAGATACCACACTTTACTGGTTGGTATAACATATAATTTTAATAGACAAATGACCGCTTAATATCTGGATTTGGGCATGCTTGTCAATAAAAGCTTGTAGAAGTAAAGGAAGAAAAATCCATGTCCGGTTGTAATATTTCGGCCTAAACATCATTTAATCACCTTAAACCCATCTGGAATCCTACAGCTTTAGCTTAAATCCTATATTACTTTCTACATTTGGATTCAGGCTTTAAAGCTGCACATTAATAGGTGATTATGACTATTACAAATTCTTAGATAATTTATAAAAGGATAATTGTTTTTAAACACTTTTTTTTATACATGTTTAGCGTATCATGAAGAAGAAAAACGAAAATTTTTGTGTTTTGACAGTTTTAGCGGAAATATTCTATTTGACCTAACAAGTCCTTACGGATCGTTTAATTGATTTAGAATAACAAACAAAACTACAGTGATTTTATATAATAGAATACTATCGGTAACGTCCATCTCTCTATTTATCGTCACAATATTCTACAGTTATTTATTTTCGGTCACAAAACTTCATAGCATTAAATTTCAAGATGTTTTGTGAGATAACAGAGCTTGGAGATAATCAATTATTAGTTGAAATGACATTAACATGACAAGAATTTAAAGAAATTGCTATAAATTCGGGTAGAAAAGTTTCAGGAAACAATTCTGCCAGAAGTTAACAGATTTGTTGTTATACATTACCAGTTACTGATGCTGTATCATGTTATCTAATGTCTCTGGCCTTTCTTTCTGTTTTTAGAGAGTGCAATCACTTTTAATGAGGAGTATTCATTCGTAGACAAGTTAAAGAGTTTTCTTTTATTAAAATAAAAGTAATTAATTAATATACTCACATTATCCTATACCTCCAAATAAAAAGAATGATTGACTAGACATTCTTTTTTTATAATATGCATCTAAAACACATAAAATTCATAGAACATCCACAAAATATGTGTACAGTAGATATCCGGCTAAGATCGAGAATAGATATCAAGTACAATAATCATAAAAAACAATCTGAATCAATTTGATGATGAATGATACGGCCAAAGGTTAAGGAGAAATCCTATTCACGTCCTTTCTACTATAATAATCTTATTATCATGCTGAAACTAGCTACACAATACTACAACAATCAAAACAGAAATAGATTCTTTTAAACACAAATTTATCTAAATGAAACAAAATCAAATGTAAAAAATTCAATAAAAAGTTGGAGAAAATAGGATAGAGATAAAAATATTAAACCAATAAGTAGATTATAAAATCACAAATTCTGTAATGTTTTAATTAACTTGAAAACAAATATGATATAATCTACAGTTAACCACTTTTTAGACGATCTAAAGATAAAGAATTGCACAATTCTCACTAAACAAGTTGTGGTAGAGTACTGGTTAAATAATGAATGATCCTTATTGCAATTAAAAATAGGTTAGAAGGATATCAACTTTTTGTTAGTGTGAGTTATAAATGACTGCGAATGTCATGGCAGTCTGGTTCAAATCACCGATCCATGAATTCTATAGTATTTTATTGAAAGTTATTTTGGGATTTGTTGATTATAATCTTGGAAATATTATTTTTTTTTCTTTTAACATTTTATGAATTCTGTTGAGAATATCATATTTATTAATGTCATTCAGAGAGTGGATTAGACTCTATTACTCATTCTATTATAATGCCTGAGGCACATCTTAAAATCAAGGAAAATATAATAAACAGAACATTTAAATCAACAATGGGCATTGCACCTCGGGAAAGAATACGCACTCACTGTTTGAACATCACTGGTTTCTTATTGAAGCTACAATTATGATATAAATGTGTTGGTGTGGTACTGTTATAAACACACATTACTGTTCCAATCAAATGTCTCTTGAATGCGTTATGTGTTTTAGACTTTGTAGGTTACTTCTTCTGAATAAGTCTAAGTAAGTTAACTTTAAAACAGTTTATTAACATCTCCATCACAGGAGTATAGATGGTTTGGTCGGATGACCATTCCGTATGACAGGTTGATATCCATATTGATGATAACGTATAGTTAGTTATCTCAGCATTTAATAATATATGTAAACACAACAATAATACCGGAAGGCACCTGTATCCGGTTGAGAGACAACTCGTCTCACGGTTTGTTTTGTGTTTACTCTTCATGGAAAATGTTACATTGCAAATGGTATGCTTGGTATTGACTTTTGTATCCTGCTTATGACTGATTTGGCGTTCTCACACTCCTAACTTCTACATTGACCTCTTGGGTCATGGATTTATTCATGTAATTTTACACGCATTACAAATGTGTACTATATAACTCATCAAACTCTCAGTATTGGATGTACATTTTATTCAAAAAAAAGAATGGTTGAGGGTAAATGGAAGTCATTGGACACAGGAGGAACCTTGATCACATACATGTACGGTGTATATATATACATATGCATATATATATATATATATATATATATATATATATATATATATATATCATTACCTCTGTCCCAATGCACTAATACCGTGTTTAATCCTGTATTTTCATGAATGATTGATTTTGAGTTTTCCTGCCGTTCTTGATTGGAACAACTTGTATATAAACTCAGATCCATTGAAATAAAGTTAGTTGCCTTCAACTCGCCTTTCAGCTATCTCCCAACTGACACCTCCGCATATTAGGGACCAGCGAGTGTCTGCTCCCTATCGCCGGCCCTCTCTCTGCTGAGCCGAAATGTTTAAAGAAGCCGCCACCAAACTTACCTCTTTGGTACACGTTGCCTCAACGAAACTGCCGCTTTTTGCCAGCGGAGAAGAGTTCACCTTGTTCCAGCCAGTTGAAGTCTAGTTTTGCATATAGGGCAAGACTCAGTCAAGCACCAGAGCAGATTATGTTCTCGCGGCGATCCCTGAGGAAATTTTCCCGGAAATCTCTGATTGGCTTTGGGAGCAAGGGGACAACCCAATAGTGTGCGATGGCCTAAAACAATTTACTCCATACAGTCACACTTAAAAGCCCGCAGCGAAGCAACACATACCGATTGATTTGCACAGGGCATTAGACGTTTTCCTGCACAATGACACGAGAAAACCACCCTTAACAACCCCTTACATGAGCCCTTTCCTCAAAATCCATTAAAAAACAAAGGCGTTTTTACTTAACATTCGAAGCAAAGAAGACTGGGTGTCCATTAATTACCTTAAACCTGCGTATCTCCTACAGAATGACCAAACTACAATGCGCCTCTCCAGAGCAGGGCAACCTAGTTCCTACATATATCCTTTTAAAGGGGAGCTGTGACGGGCCAAGAGAATGTTGTGACTCAAAGACAGGATGAAAGCAACTGAGTGAGTTTATTATAGAACATCCTCATTTATATACAAAAGCCCAATGCAACGGTGAGAAAAACAGGTATGTTTATTCAGGTTCTTTTTAGTGCGAGGGAAGAGCGAAGATACAAGCATAATATATACACAAAATTAACTATGTACGATCGTGTGACACACGGTTGGTACATGGCTCCCCGCCTAAAAATTAGATGCTTTACATGTAGAAAAGAAAACTGTAGGCAGGTCATCTGGCAGGAGATAAGCAGGTTTTAGACGATCAATGGAGACCCAGTGTTCTTTGCCCCGAATATTTAGTAGAAATGCTTTTGGACTGCGTCTGATCAGAAGGAAAGAGCCCGTGTAAGGGGGCATTAGCGGTGGCTTGCTAGTGTCGTTGCGCAGGAAGATGTGCGTTGCAGAGTGAAAGTCTGTCGGTATGTGATGCATCGCTGGGGGCTTGTAAATCTGGTGTCATGGAGTAAATTTTTCCACTACGTGACATATACACTGGAGATCATCGGAGGAGGTTGTAGAAGGAAAAAATTCGGCAGGGAAGAATAACGGGTCGCCATATATCATTTCTCCTGCCGAGACGTCGAGGGTGTCTTTAGGAGTGGTCCTTAGTCCCAGGAGGACCCAGGGATGCTGAGTAAACCAGTTGTAATCCATGCAGCGGGACATCAAAGCTGCTTTGAGGGTGCGATGAAAACATTGGATGCCCAGGAGATTTGCTAATGATGTCCACAATTGAGAGGTGAAAGTGGTACCCCTGTCAGAAGTAATATGCTCAGGGATACCAAATCTTGCAATCCATCCTGAGAGTAAGGCAGATGTACATGAGGTGGACGTTGCAGTTTCCATGGGAATGGCTTCAGGTCAACGAGTGGAGCGGTCGATGATAGTAAACAGGTAACGATGTCCTTGGGATGTAGGTAGGGGTCCTACAATATCGATGTGAATGTGTGCGAAAAGAGGCTGAGGTTGAGGAAAGGTCCCACTCCTGAATCAGTGTTTCGATATACTTTGGAAGTATTAGTATGCTAATATATGCCATGCCAAATGAACTTCGTCTTGAGCAGCTGTGCAGTAAAACGGCACGAGGGATGTGAAAGGCCGTGAATGAAATCAAACACTTGCCAGCGAATGGGAGCAGGAATCCAAGGTCGCAATGTGCCTGTACTAACGTCATAGAGGAAGATGATGTTGGAGTGTTCGAGAGGGAAGTTTTCCCAACGGAGGGATGTGCAGGATGTCGTACAAGCTTGATACTCTGGATCCTATCGTTGGGCTCCAGCCAGGGCATTGTAATCCATTTAAAGTTGAACGACAGGCAACGTGTTTCTTGACAGAGCATCGGCAACGGGATTAATTTTCCCAGGGACGTATTGAAGGGTACAATTGTATTCAGCCACGGCGGAAAGATGTCGGCATTGACGGGCAGACCAAGCGTCACACTGTCGAATGAAGGCGTGCACCAGAGGCAGGTGGTCTGTGCGAATGACGAAGGGCATACCTTCTAAGAAATGGCGAAAGTAACGGACAGCCAAGTGCACCACCAGCAATTCGAGTTCGAAGGTAGAATAACCCGATTCGGCCTTGGACAGTTTTCTGCTGAAGAAGGCCAATGGGCGGGGCGAGCCGTTGACCACCTGCTCGAGTACTGCACCAATAGTGATGTAGCTGGCATCAGTGGAGAGAAGGAGAGGGGCATGTGAAATAGAAAAAGTGAGAGCCGTAGCAGTTGATAGGGCCTTCTTTACATTGCAGAAGGCCGCTTCTTGAAGGGGACCCAACTTCAGGTCCTTTGGCTTACCCTTGAGGGAGGCGTAGCGTGGAGCAAGAATAGCGGCAATGGCTGGCAGAAAACGCTGATAAAAGTTGATCATGCCCAAGAATTCCTGCAGAGCTTCGACGGTTGAGGGCACGGGGAAGTCCTTTACGGCTACTACCTTCTCAGGGAGGGGATGGACTCCTTCAGGAGTGATGCGGTGCCCTAAGAACGACACTTCGTTGGCGCCAAAGGTACACTTGTCGTACCGGACTACAAGGCCATTTTGAGGCAAGCGGTCGAGCACGATGCGCAGGTGACAGAGGTGTTCCTCTTTTGAGGAGGAAAACAAAAGTAGGGTCATCCCCATAACACACACAGAAGGAGATGTCCCCTAAGTAATTGAAGGTGTATGTACCAAACGGAGTGGTGATGGCATTCTTGGGGATGTTTTCTGGGTTCATAGGCACCTGATAATACCCCTTCAGGAGGTCGAGCATAGAGAAAATCTTTGCTTTGTGCAGGTAGGAGGTCACATCAACAATGTTTGGGAGGGGGTAGTGATCCGATTCTGGTTGCATGTTCAGGCGCCTGTAATCCCCCCACGGAGGGAGGGAACCTTCTTTTAGAACCATGTGTAAGCGTGACGACCATGGGCTGGAGGCCTTTTGGCAAAGGCCCATTTCCTCCATTTCGGCAAACGTCTGTTTGGTGGCTGCATATCGTTCTGATGCCAGACGTCTGAATTTTGGGAAGACTGGGGGTCCGTCTTCTTGATATGGTGATAAATACCGTTCTTGGCAGGAGCCGTGGGTGTTTGGTGATGTTCTAAATGGAAAACGTCCGGGTACAATGTGAGGAGGTGGGCGTAGGCATCTGTGGGTGCACTAATGTGGAGAGAAAGGATGGAGGGTTGAAGAGGTGTCGACAAGTACAAGTCTGCATTGATCAATCGTCGGTGGGCGACCTCGACCAAAAGGTGGAAATGAGAGGAAATCCACACCGAGGATTGGCAATGTGACATCAGCATCGAGAAACTTCCAATTAAATCTACCGTTTCCGAACGATAATTTGAGGTTCTCGTAACCATAGGTGGGAATCGCAGATCCGTTGGCAGCTACCAAGTGGACGTCGGGAGACGTAGAAAGACTATATCGTGTCCTGAAAAGTTCCCTTGGCAAAAGAGAACGACAAGCACCCGTGTCTACCAAAATTCGCACACCCGTTCCTGCATCATGTAAAA
Source organism: Palaemon carinicauda (assembly GCF_036898095.1). NCBI lineage: Eukaryota > Metazoa > Arthropoda > Malacostraca > Decapoda > Palaemonidae > Palaemon > Palaemon carinicauda. The sequence goes on along the minus strand of NC_090728.1, from coordinate 14,524,731 downwards.
AAAAAAGATTAGAAACTCGGGAGGCCATCGCCACAAGCGATGGCCTACCTACACGTTTTTTGGCCACCGACAATCCTTGGCACGTTTCTTCGCGGTTGCCCCAAATCTAAAGTTTTAGTAGCAAAACTGCGGCGGATGGGAGGTAGTAAGTGGCTGTAGAAGTCTTTGTTTGGGGCGCGAGTGATTGATGGGTGGTGGGTGGCTTTGTCGCCGCTTCGGCACGTCACAGGGTAGGCGTGTATGTCTTACGGCATCCACGTCAGCTTTGGTTGACATTGAATAGGCGTCCTCCTCACCAGGGGTGGAGTCGTTGATGGAGGTCTTGAAGAAGCTGTCCATAAGGGTGTCGGCTTTGGTCATCAAGTCCTTTATGGGTAAACTATCGACTTCGGGTATGGCAGCGCGTACAGGTCCAGGTAAACAGCGCATCCAAAGGGCACGAAATAGGTTCACCTCACAATGAGAGCCATCTGCGCCAGGTTGCAAGTGAGCGATACTGAGCATTTCCCTGAGGGTGAGCGAAGCCCTTTGGTCCCCCAATGGTTGTTGCGAGAGCTGAAAAAGCTTTGATATACAGGCGGCTGGCGACGGCCAGTACTGCTGCAGAAGATATGTTTTGAGGGAGTCATTCACTTTTGGGGTGTCTCCTTGTTCACAAAGCCAGTCGGATATTTCCTTGAAGGTGTCCTCGGGTATCGCCACAAGAACATAATCGGCTTTGGTAGTTGAGCGAGTCATGCCGTTGATGCGAAACTGGACTACTGCACGCTGAAATCAAGCAAACACCTCTGCGCTGGCGAATGACAAAAGTTTGAATGGGGGAGCAGTGGCATTAACTTCCGTAGAGTCCGCCATAGTACCAACGACGGAGTGGCAAGTGGGAGTGGAAGGCGGGAGGAGTGAGTCGACTTCCAGGATCACAATGTGACGGGCCGAGAGAAGGTTGTGACTCAAAGACAGGATGAAAGCAACTGAGTGAGTTTATTATAGAACACTCTCCTTTACATACAAAGGCTTGATGCAACAGAAAATTTCATGTTAAAAACCGATACCGCTAACGGTGAGAAAAACAGGCATGTTTATTCAGGTCATTTTAATGAGAGGGAAGAGCGAAGATACAAGCATAATATATACACAAAATGAACTATGTACAATCTTGTGACAAACGGTTGGTACAGAGCCATGTACCGCAATTGTATAATACACGATTTTACACTCCGCAGTTATTTCTGGTTTTTTTATATATCAATATTGCTCTCCCCTCACACTAAAAGCCAGTTTACGCCAGTATTTTCCCAAATCACTATGTTTGAATTTTTATTCCATTCTTGCATGGAATGTCTTGTACATAAACTAATGCTCCATTTAAATAGAGTTAGTTGCATTCACCTAGCCTCTCAGTTGTTAACTAATTTCTGCCTCCACACAGAGCATCATATAAGCTGCCCATAAATTGTACATTAAACTCTGTCTTGATATTAAAGCCTTGGTTACAATTCACCAGTTGTCTCTTCCTTGTGCTTTAAAATCAATACTTTGCCATTCTTCAAATCTTACTTTACGCTCTATAGTCCTCAGCCATGTAGGCCTTGGACCTCCCAACTCTTTTACTGGTCCAGTTAGCTGTTTGCTAAACTAATCTTTCTTGGGGAGTGCAAAGAGCATACCAAACCATCTCCATGTACCCATCACCTTGATCTCATCCACTTGTGGTACTCGAGTAATCTCTCTTATAGATTCATTTCTAATCCTGTATCGGTCATTTAACTCCCAATACTCTTCTGAGAGTGTTTTATTCCAAAATAACAAAATCTGTTGGATATTTATTCATTGTCATACCACTATTCATGTCCATAAAGTAACACCAACCTCACTAAGCTGATATATAGCCTCATTTTTCTTTGTAATTTCAGGAGATTTTATTTCCAAATTTTCCTTAACTTAGCCATTGTCAATTTTTCTTTTTTTCAGTCTTTCATTAAACTTAATTCTGAAAATCCTTATTACAGATAACAGTTCTTAGATATTTTATAAGTCTACCTAACTAATCCTTTCTTCTGCCATTGATATTTCATCTTCTATTGCAATGTTCAGTTTTAATCCTCTCTGTCTTTCTACCATTTATCTTGAGCTCAACCCTCATCACCATTCACATTCTCTATACCTTGATTACTCCTTCCAACTTTAGCATTGAGGTCACTCATCACAATTTTCAACTATCTCTCTGGGGTCTCATCTATTGCACTTTGCAGTTCTTCAGAGTATTCATCTTTTTTGGGGGGAACCATTTATTGGTGCATAACACACCATAACATGTATATTGTACTGCTTCTACTTAAACTTTGCAAGTAACACTCCTATTTACAGCTCTTCACTCTGTTAATGCTTTTTCTGCTCTTGGTGTCATCAGCATTTTTACTCTGTCTCTGCCAACTCCATCTGCTCTTAGCATCACATTGCACCCTGGACTAGGGACCATTCTATCATTTTCTCATTCCATAGCCAGACTAGATCCAGAGGATTCATCGACTAAATTCATCAAAGGATAGTCAGTTCATTGTGATATGCAGTGCCTTCTAACTAGGGCAAGTGACCCCCTGTCAGTCCATACTATTGTAATACCTGTAAGATCAACCACCAGGCATCAGGAGTAGAAGCTAAAAACACAGCTTATCTATCACCTTAAACCCAATTCGTCACCCTGCTGTCAATAGTTTTCATTGAGATTAAGGGGGCTATTTCCTCCACACCCAAAGTTCTCGTTACTCCAACAGGGTTGATCATCCCCTTTTATAACCATTGACAAATATGAATCGCTAAGATATACCACTTAAATATAAAACTTTTCCAAATGAAGTTAATTTTTTTTTTCACTGTTATGTAGGGTGGATTTGAAAATTGGTATGACATAGATTTTAGGATTCTTTAGATGTATCTGTTTAAAATGTGTGAATGATAGTGGATCTTACACTAGTCTACGTAATTAATGGAATTAGTCAAAACATAGATTAATTAATTAGATGTAATCTAATTTGATGTGCGATATGTTGGAACCAATTAGCTAAAAAAAATAATTCTGAAACACAGCGGTCCCTTCTGTTAGAGATTTTTTTTTTTCGAAAGGGATTTGTGTTTAAATGAGGACCATCATCTCAAAGACTCCGATTTAGCGGTACTCTGTTTTTGCAACAACAAACTTCAACTCGTTATTTAACACCCATTAAAGAGAGAGAAATAGAATGAGCTCAACGAACTTTGTCTGGTATGAATTTTCGTGTAATTAAACTTTTCAACTCTATTAACAAAGTCATTTGTCACATTTTACACATTAACCAGTGTTGCTTCAACTTTAAGTGTCATTTCCTTCTTTATCATTATTGTATTACCCATTTTTGTTTGCAATATGACTTTTCATATTACTATTCAATCTTATGTTCGATTTGTTTGTTTTTTTCAATGCCGTATTGTATTAATTGGGGCATTTTGCGTGTATATATATGTGCATATATAAATAAATAAATATATATATATATATATATATACTCTATATATATATATATATATATGTGTATATATATATACATACATATATATATATATATATATAACATATATATATATATGTATATATATATATATATATATGTGTGTGTATATATATATATATATATATAATGTCTGTGTGCATGCGTGCATGAAAAGTATCAAAGAAACCTTTATTTCGTATGGCACAGGTAAGGCAACTTATTTTCGCTTCTTACATGTGAACTTTTTTTTTATATATCTTTCTGGAATTACCTATGACCTGATTGGACCTGGCTGACGTCGCTAGTATCTCTGTTTTCTTTATTCAAGGTGCAAAAAGTTTATATGTAATAAATTATTACTCCAGCTCTGGTTTGCTTTTGATATTCATTGAAGATAGACTGAATATATTCTTTTTAGCATAATACGTGGTACTTCTTAATTTTCAATTACAGTCAATGTTTAAAAAGAAATAAGTATCATCAATATCGTGTTATTCCGCGTCAATATCATACTTACTAGTGAACTAACAAAACTAATTGGTATTAACTCATTTTATGATTTGTTTATTACTTTTTGAAATTATAGTTGCAATGATAATTATATTACCATGTATGACGATTCTTATACTTACCACTCACACAAAACATTTAACACAAATAAACAATGGCTGATGGAATCAAATAAATATCTCTTAATCTACCCTTATATTAGTCTTTGTTGAAGACTTGCAACATTTTTTCTAAGGCCATTTCTAATAAAATTGTATTTTGAGTTCACAGATCCTTTAAAGGTAGCTGTATTACTATACTAATTTGATGAAGCAAATTTTTTAGCTCATTAAATTTTGTGAAGTTCTTCATAAAAACACTTGGTTTAAAAACATGAGGTTGGTAAACGATTCACATTTATTACTAGAAATTAATCTCTCTTTTTGCTGAATCAAAAAAAAAAATTCTCCAAGTTAATGATGTGTTGTTCTTATCAATATCTTCTTAGATGTCGATATTAAACCACGTCCTGTAGTATCCACTATAATATTTTTTTTTGTCTAAACTGAGCTAGTAAAAGTAGAGAAACAAGTCCTAATATTCCATTAGTTAAAACTGGAATATCAACAAAATGTTTTTGAATAATATTTGAATATGGAATATATTCAGTAATAAATGAGTATATATATATATATATATATATATATATATATATATATATATATATATATATATATATATATATATATACTATATATATATATATATATATATATATATATATATATATATATAGTATATAATTATATATATGTATATAAAGAGAGATAGATAGATATATAGATAAAAAAGTTATGTAGATAGATATATAGATAAAAAGATATGTAGATAGATATTTTTTTTAAAATATAGATGAATAAATTTAGATAAACATAAAAATGATTAAATGATTGATTAACAAAAATGTAAATAACTTAATAAATATGAATGTTATTTCCAAAATGGCTAATTTGTAATACCATAAAGTCCATAAAAGAAGGTACTACGTGTTGGTGATGAAGACTGATCGATTAATTTTAGACTGAGTTGCTGGAGGCCTGTTGACGACCTTTGGACTCTAACAACAAAGAAGATTAATCGTGGGTGGAACTTTCCTTTTCTCTTTACAATACTTTCTCTCATCAATGAACAGAGCAAAGTAATAAGTTATAGAAGAATAGTTATCCCATAACAGGACAAAAGATGCCGTAATTTTGTTTAATTGAATGGGAGTGTACTCGAAAGTATTTCATACTAAGAAATTAACTAAGACCTACGCGAATGCTTAGTAGATATCATAATATTACCTCACTAGGAGGAAACTGTAACGAAAGGGAGATTATATCCAAAAATAGATGCTCCCACATATTACGAGACATCTAAGAATACGGGAATAAGCATCAATGCGGAGGCGCTCCTCTCCACAGCCTCCAATGATGACTCAATTATTGCAGGCGACTTCAACGCTCACCACCAGTTCCTGAACTCAATATCGGAACCAAATCAAACAGGCACGCACTTGCATGCACTATTGCAAGAATATCCTGATGTAGCACTGCTTAACAACGTCACAGAAGCCACCCATCTAAAAGTAGGTCGCATAGATCTCACCTTCCTCTCCAGTCCCATACAAAGAGGCGACAAATGGCAACTACATCCTGTACTAACTAGTGATCACTTTGCCATTGAAGTTAAACTCGAATTGGAGAAATACTCCCCTCCTCCTCCACCCCCCAAAAGGTGGAACCTAGAGTTTGCTAACTGGGAAGAATTCGAAACAGCTATGACAGAGTGGGATCTGGAATACATCAAAAACCCCCATAATGATATCTCCACCCTATCACTCGACTTCAGCAAACAACTAGAGGTAGCAGCCAGTGTTTGCATGCCTGAAAAAAAGAACTCCGAGAAGAAACACGCCGATGCCTGGTACTATAACAGTTGCATCAAAGAAATGAATGCTAGAATGAAGAGGATCAGAAAACTTCTCAGAAGACATAGAACTGATGAGCTACACAATTTACTTGTAGAGATCATCAAACATTCTATGCAAGTATCACTGGAAGTAAAAATAAACAAATGGTACTCATGGTGCAACGAGGTCAACTTCAGCACATCTCTAGCCAAGATATGGGGCTGTTTTAACAAAGTCTCTGGGAAGTATAATACACCCAGAGTCACACACCCAGACCCATTAGCAAAAGCCAAGAGGATTGCTAACAACTTTGCGGACCGAGCAAAAAGCACCAACCTACCTCTAGAAACTATAAACAGACAGAGGATACTGTTCCCAATGATGAACAACATCATTGAAGCCGCCTGAAACATGGTTGATGATACTGATCACACCTAAACCATGGAGGAACTTAACATGCCCTCGCAAAAGGCAGGAAGGACACTGCCCCTGGAGACGACCTCATCCCATACAGCATGCTAAGGAACATGGGAAACCACTCCTAATTGGTCTACTTGCGTTTTATCAACAGGACGCACACGGTAAGACTACGTCCAACCACATGGAACCAGAAGGACACCAAACCAATTCCAAAACCCAAGGGGCCAGACACCTACCAACCAATAGCTTTGATAAGCTGCACTGAGAAAGTAGCTGAGAGAATGGTACTCAACAGACTGCAGTGGAAAATAGGCCAACTACATCACCGCTTATATACCTACAGAAGTGGCATAGGCTCTCAAGAATGCATTAAAGATGTCCTCTCAATAATTAATGACAAAAATGCCTTTGTCATATTCCTCGATCTCGAAAAAGCTTTTGAGCTAGCCAGCTCACCAGCTATACTCTTCACACATGTTGAAAAAAGAGTGAAATGACACTTACTGGTCTGGACTTGGAACTACACACTGAACCGAGAAGCCAGATTCACTTTCCAGGGAAAATCCACTGATTTCATCCCCCTAGAAAATAGTACACCACCAGGAGGCTTACTAAGCCCCTACCTTTTCAATCTGCTAATGAAGAATTTAGCCACTTTAAACCTCCCAAATGGGTGGAAATCTTCATATGTGCCAACGATATATGCATAGTATGGCCACATAAAGCTCATGCAAAAAATGCTACTCAAAAAGCACTTGACATGATCCAAGCCAAATGTAATGAACTTGGCCTAAAGATCAACACCAACAAAACAAAAGCAATGGCTATAAAACACTCGCAAAACCCTCAGAACTTCACATTGATGGGCAAAGACATTGAATGGGTGAGTCAATTCATGTACCTTGGGGTAATCATTAGCAAAACCCTATCACCAGCTAATGAAGTAACCTACCCCAGAGACAAGACAAAGATTCATCTATCAGCCATGAGACGAATGACCACCTTAAAACAAGGAGTATCAAATAACTTCCTAAGACTGTTTTATCTACTAGCAATTCAATCCCACATAGATTATGCAGCACTCACACTCACTGCATTGACTAACACTCAAAAAGCATCATTGGAAGTAGTCCAAAACAATACTATGAGGCTCATCAGTGGCTCTACAATGTGGACAAGACTCTGCTTACTTAGAGCAGAAACCAACCTAATTCCCCTGTCAGATAGGATTGACATTAGGAATAGCAGCATAATATTCAAGTCAATCATCGCAGACAGAAAAACCCCAATCAACAATAAAATAAGAAGGCTTCTACCTCTAGCTGAAGAACTGGACCCGCCAAGCTCCCATGTAAAGAAACTTCTAGATACATTCAGAAGGATGCAAATGCAAAATGAGGCCCACAAAACCAAGGGACAACAAAAGCATAATGGTTACAGCCCTCCTGCCCCTTGGGCTCAGGACCCTATCAAATACTTCACCATCCTACCAGCAGCAAGCAAGCCTCTCTGCACACCAAAGCAACTCTCTGAAGCTGCAAAAAATTTAATCAGGAACACACCTGCACCTCACACCTACTATACGGATGGATCAGTACACCGTGCAATCCCTACACCAGCTGGTGCCGTTATCTCTACATCAGGATATAGATAAAACTGGAGACTTTCCAACCACGTCTCCACACTGCAAACTGAACTAGTGGCTATTGCTAAAGCTCTAGAACACTCTGCCAACCTACAAGATGGGAACACTACGATCCATACAAATTCCAGAGGAGCCATTCAGGCCCTCAGCAACAAGGAACCTACAGAGAATGTTTACTTCATCACTGCAATTTAATTCTTAGCCTTGTTCCACCAAAGCAACAACAGGCAAGTAACCTTGAATTGGATTCCAAGCCACACCGGAATATCTGGCCACGACGAGGCAGATCACCTAGCCAAATCGGCCTTATTGTGCCAAACCACTAGCATTACTCTGCCACCTTCACTAAAAACCATCAAGAATCAAATGGCTCCCTGCTGCAACATCCAAAGGACAAGTGAAGTAAGGCGAGCCTTCCTAGATGGATCAAGATCTGCAAATTGGTATATTGAAGCAACAAACATATTACCACACCCAATTACAAGACAAACACCCCACCAGGACGCAGTTATCATCTGCAGACTGCGACTGGGATATCTATGCAGCTGGCAAATTATCTTAGATAACGGCGAAGACTCAGCAGCACAGCATAGACCAATAAGACTGTGCAAGTACTGTAATCAAGACACAGAAGAACCTCGACAGCACTATCTACAGCAATGTAATGAAACAAGCCTACTTCGGCAGGATCGCAATCCCAACAATCCTGCAACTGCAACAGCAATTGTCAAACACATAATCGACAATCATTATAACCTCTCAGCCTTTTACTGCAGGTACCCTCCACATAGATAATGTTGCAACAACGCAAATCGGCAATCTAAGCGGCCATTGAAAATAAACCTTCTTATCCCCCCTTCAACTTCTGTGTTGGGAGCAGAACGATTGTTGGCGGTTGAGGACAATAACTCGTACTCCTTATAAGGAAACAGTTTTGTCTTCCCGTCCTTATTTCGGCTTGAGAATGGGGTCGGAATTGTCGGCAGTCATTTTGACTTCCAGCATTTTTTTCTCTCTCCTAAGCTAATCTGGCAGCTGAGGGCAATAACTCGTACTCCTTATAAGGAGACAGTTTTGCCTTCCCGTCCTTTCTTCAACGTTGAAGATGGGAACGGAGCCTTCGCGGTCTTTTTGGTATCCAGCATCTTTTTCTTCTTCAATCTCTCTCTTCTCAGGTCAGGCATCCCTCCCAACCACCTTTGATAGAAGTCTCAATAAATCATATCATAAGTAACTTTTTATTTTTACTTTTACTTTTATTTTTTATTCCATCCTACCTCTACTACTCAAGCTGCTACAACTCCCTCCTTCAGCTCTCTCTCACTCAGCTGAAATCTCACACTATCCATCTACCTCATAACTTAAGCTTAAACCACTTTGAAGTTTTTTTACTTCACCTATATCAATATCTCCAACTAAAACTTTTCAACTCCTTCCCGAGCTCTCCTACTTATCGGCGCTTACTACCATAATTCTTTTTCTCTAACTAAGACTAGAGCCAGTGGGCTCTTGGGAAGGTATACCATTCCCACAGTCACCTACTTCCTTCTCAAAACAACCCATCATAACCCAAAACCTATCCCGATATCCTAAAATAAATGTTGCAGAATATCCCCCATCCAAACTACCTATCCCAATAAATCCTAACAAAAGACCTACAGGCTGCAAGATTGCAAGAGCCCGTGTCTGGCCAAAAGGGCCAGGCAATCTTTAATAACAAACAATGAGGTGAACATACGATTTTAGTCAATGGAGCCATTTTTGAGATATTTTCCCCAAAATAAATGGATAAATATTAAAATGATCTCAGACGAAAGTTAATTTGTATCATAGAAAAACGAGGCAAATGGGTTACTAATTGCACTACCTTATTCTGCTGTATTTATTGTAGATATTTACATATTGAATAAGTGATTAATAACGTTATTCGTTGTTATACTCTAACATCGTCGTTAAATTATCACTTTTGGGTATGCTCTATAATTTTTTTCCTCAAAATCCTGACAATCTTATGCAATCAACTTAACTCAAGCTATAGGGCAACCTTTCGCAAGGAGTACAAGCCATGGAGCTAACTCCAACTTGTTTAAATTATCTTTCAAGAGGTTCAACATCACAGTTTTGAAGATGTTTTTATTCTGGAATGATCTCTATAGTCATATAATTGAATCATAGGAACTCATCAATTACCAATTAGGGGCTGTAATGTACATGGAGCAAGCAACTCACATGCAAATAAGAAAGAATGCCATCTCTAGATTTTCTTCTATTTAGCACACACATTAACTGTAATCTGATTCCAAACAAATTGTTCTACAAAAGCGGTTGAATGTAACATACTAATTTCACCTATATTTTCATTACTGTTATTGTACTGTCAAGTTTTATGTCAATGTCAACCTCAATGACAAAAGCCATTGAAGGTACACATGCAATTGTCACCATTATGTGACCCTTTTCTTAGCTTATGAATATCTGTGTTGTAACTAAGCAATGTTAGTTGTTAGGAGCTTGCCTTATCCTTATGCCTCCCTCATTGCAATCTTACTGGTAACACAAACAGTTCCTCGAACACCCAGCCCATCTCCCAGCTCACCGCATCATATGTTGTATCCTCCAACGATGTCCACACCAACCCTTACTCATATGTTCACTCTGTCATAAAAAATCCAGCCCTTCAGTAATTAACATGCAATTTGTTGCTTTCAGCACGCATCAGTTCAGGTACTTATCAAGGTCGGGATGCTATTAAGCAGCAAAGCACACTAAATCCACGCTACAATTCCCGACGATACCCTGCCAGAAATATCTGATTACTTTGTATAAGCAAAGGGATGCCCCCATACACTATGATTCCCTCAAATCGTATTTCCTCGAACAGCACTCACCATCGCCAGCCACTCATCTACATAAGATTTTTCCGCTCTCTCAAAACTGACGGTGGGATCGACATGCGTTTAGTGGCCCTAAGAGAAAATATCAGAGGTCCATGAATCCAGAAGTAATGTCTAAGACTGTTGTCACCACCATCTTTCTATTACTCCCACTTTGGCTTTAGTAATTTCCGATCCCAATTTCAATGACTCGTGGATAGTAACTCTGGGGACCATTCCTTCTACTTATGTTATGTATATGAAATTATTATTCATCCCTTCCAAGCAGATCACATAAATCAGTTACACATCATTCTCAACCAGCTACAGCACATCAGACCCATGGTCAGGTGTGATAATTGTACCGTTGGTGCCAAGGAAGTGGCCTTCATCGTCTTAACATCAAATCATTAGGGCATTCACCCCTTCCTGAGAAGGTATCAGCAGTAAATAAATTTTCAATGCCCTTGACTATCAAATAACTGTATAAGTTATTGGGCATAGTGAAGTATTACGACTAGTTCAAGTTAGCCATATCTGCCACTCTTGCCATACTAAGACTTTTACAAGGGCAAGCCAGAAACCTGAAGTGGGGCACACTTCATGAGTCGGAATTCTTGAGCTCAGAGAGAGCACTATCAGAAGCTACTGCGCTCACCTTTCAAGTGACAGGTACACCCCTCCTATGCTCTTTCATTGCCTATGATGCTGCTCTAGGGGCAGCACTCAAGCAAATGTTTAACAGATTTTCCAGACCAAGACGAAATCAAGGTATTCTAACTTTAACTGTGAACTACAGGTAGTTTATTTGTCAGTACAATTCAACACATCCCAGGTAAACTGAATTGCGTAGCTGACGCCCTTTGGAAATACATTGGCCGTCCACACAGGAATGAGTTGCAAGACCATAACAGAAGCCGAAAGAAAGGATTCAGTGTATGAAACCTGAAAGACTTACTACAAGTTCTCAGTTGTGAATACATCGCCCTTGATAGCTTTGCCGCAACACTCTTGTGACGTAAATACTGGTAGGGCAAGCCCCAGGATACCTGCCTCCTGGCACCAACAGGTGTGTCAATTGATCCATAGTATCTCAGACCTCTCACCCTGATCTACTGCAGAGCTACTGAACTCAAAGTTCACATGGCATGGCATTAAAACAGATTTCATGCCAAACTTTAAATGAGCATTGACGGACAGATTAGTATGTGATCACTTTTCATAGATATCAGTCATCTTTTTCCATATTGGCGTTAATACATTGACATGAATAACCTCCTACTCGCCTCCTAAGGACGCGAGCACCTTTTTAGTAACCATCGGTCCGAACAAACACCAACACACACATATACACACACATATATATATATATATATATATATATATATATATATATATATATATATATGTATATATATATATATATATATATATATATATATATATATATATATATATATATATTGTATATGTATATATATATATATATATATATATATATATATATATATATATATATATATATATATATATATATATATATTGTAAGGAAATTTTCCTTATTAACGTAAATAATTTAAAAGGATTAAGAAAATAAATTTTCCAGTGGTTATGGTGCCATCTGTTGGTTGCGCTCGTAGCCAGGTATGTCATACGTGTGTATTTTTGTTTTTCATATCCGTGGTGGGAGAGAGGAGGAGCCAAGAGGCAGTTAGCAAGACTGTTTACCTTGAAAAGTAAATTTGTTATGTACAGTTAGAATCAAAAGAACGCCGACACTCAGGGGAAATCTTTCGTCAGATGTCTCTAGTGTTCCCATGACAAAACAGACAACGAGTTGCTCCTCTTACTACTGCTGCGAAATGGGCGGAGCCTTCTCCAACCTTGGTGAATCAAAGACAGTAAACGGCTGTCTTTGTTAGCGGGAGCATTGAAATGTTACAAATCGAGTTGCCATAATTCATTCTCAGTTATCATTTGACGTCTCAAATATCCACTACAAATACTGAATACACACACACACACACACACACACACATATATATATATATATATATATGTGTGTGTGTGTGTATATATATATATATATATATATATATATATATATATATATATATATATATATATATATATATATATATATATATATTATGAACCCACAAAATCATGTAGAAAATATTGGAGTGTCGTAGCTAAACAATTCCTTCCGTTAACAGCTATATTTGATTATTTTAACATTAGTCTTGTTCAAGTTACCGATGAACGAAAAAAGTAATTTCAATTATGTTTCTATGTTAAAAAATAATAAAAAACACCATACATGAGTTATACCCACATAAAGGACGCTCAGAGAGAGAGAGAGAGAGAGAGAGAGAGAGAGAGAGAGAGAGAGAGAGATCAAATAGTTTGAGCTTACTCTAGTTAATGAAGTAATGTAACAGCACATAAACTCCTTTTTAGACACTTATGCATATCAAAATATTGTTAGTCATTATTATACAATGATTGTATTATGCTCCCAAAAGCTTATCGTTATTTTTCAGATGCTAGATTGACTGCTAAAAACTACTTACAGTTTATAGATATTCATTGAATGTAACATTTCGTAATACGTGAGGATACTTTATTGTAAAATATTTCCCAAATTATACAGATTCAGGGGTATGCGCCGTTTCAGTCTTTAGATTCTAAGCCACTTTCCCTTTATTCATCATTTATTTTACATTCCCATTGTTGATCTTTGTCATCTCACCGTCTGCTATCTTGGCCTTGAAGGATTGGCATTGCCATTTGAACTAAAATCTTAAACATATATAGTAAAATCTTTACTACATTGCTAATTCAATCTTTATCGTAAGTGCTTTATTCACTTGATAATTATCGAAACTAAATGGCAAAATTAGAGATAGTTATTACAGGATATAAATAACGGGATTATTTTGTTAGAATCAAATGCTTATCCAAATAATGGGTGATTTTGGGGGAAAATAACCATAATAGCTTTTGGGCGTTTGGAGGATTTGCTTCCTTAAGGATCCGTATACCAACATTTGTCCGGCTGCATATAGTTTGATCATTATATTTTATACTCCTCTATATACCGTAAATACTCTGTAGAAAAATTTAACCAGTTGCTTTAAAATCGACTAAGGTATTTTCGTTAACTGGAATAATGATAGAGGAATGGGATATATATTGTATAAAGAATCTGAGGGGCACCACTTATTTATGGAAGCATGCTTCACAATGCAATTTTTTTTTACTTCGATGGAGATTGTAAAAACTAAGATAGAGGAAAATGAAATACAGATCTCCAAATGCCTTATTCCGGAATCCAGCTAATGAATAGCTTGTCTTGGTGTCACACAAATATCAAATAGTTCCAAGTTGGAATGGTCAAGTGAAGGTGTTTCTGCTGCCGCATGGGAGAGATTTCTTTTATGGAGGCTCAGTGAGAAGCTAAGAACCAAAGTTGACGCCCTACGAGGAGCACCGAGGCAGAAGGGCATTCATTTTAAAGATAATATTTAATGAATAAATGAATAAATAATGATAGAAATAAAAACAAATATTAAATAATGAATAAGGGGATAGAGGAAGAAGCTCAGGAAATAAAATCTAAAGAATGAGAGAAAATATTTAGGAATCCATGAGTATCGCTCCTCAGCTGTATGAGTTAGTGATTAAAAGGACAATCAAACTTTTATATCCGAGATATTTTAATATTTGGTTTTTCCTTTCTCCTACTCACAGCACCAGCTGTAAAAATTGTGGTTTAACTAATACCCTGAGAGGCTGAGGAGCTGGTATGGATAGCTTTTGCTCGAACAACCCGAACTAGAGCTTCACGGATTGTAATGCATTTTTCGCTTGTTAAGCGCCCATCTACCTGGCGTAATTTACTCGGTCAAGAGACCTACATTTAGCACCCCATAGCAGGGCTAATTCGGGCACTTGATCACTGTAAATAAGGACTTTATTATACAAAGCTAAGCCTATTTGAATCAAGATTATAAGACCTTTATGCATGAAATTGATAAGAAGTTGGTTTGATCTCAAAGCTGTTTAATTTCTCAAGATAATGCTACTAGCAATTATATAATCATTGATAACTTACAATCAGGGTATTAGAATGGGGAATCATTTCCTGCTTATGCCATCTATTCGTTATATTTTCAGGAAAAATTATAGGAGAATTCATTTTGGGAAAATAGGTATATCATAGTTTTATGACAAAATTTCTGAAAATTATGTCGTTCTGAGACTAGGATTTGTCAATAAAACAAAATTTTTAAACCCTTTGCCAGAATGTGATAGCGTCCTCATCTACCTCAATATAAGTAATTTTCGATACGAAATAAGAATTCTGATTGTATTCTAGGTGCTTTGCAGTCATCAGTATCTATTATATAGGCTACATCATCGATTATCTATTATGCAAAGTTAATACTTGAATTTCGTTACTTATCGACCTTCCATCAACAGCAGCTATTTTATTCTACAGCTGCTATCTTTTACAAATCAACTAATAATGAATTAGGTTAGCCAAATTTACTAGAACATTGACGGTTATCAAATAAATCTCAGGCAATGATACAATATCTTACAGGCTGTATCATGAGTCTACAAGCAGCCTATCTCCACAACCCCTAAAACAGAAATGAATTTCCTATTTGCTCTGTGTCGGAATGTCCGGGGCAGGGGAGTTAAAGGATAACCCCCCCCCCCTCTTTCCCTGGAATGTGTCTACTTGGTCCGTCTTACGAAAAAAGTAGCAATTGAAAAATAATAATATATATATATATATATATATATATATATATATATATATATATATATATATATATATATATGTGTGTGTGTATATATATATGTATACAGTATATGTGTGTGGTGTCTGTGTATGTGTGTGTTTTGTATTTGTATTGAAAAGTTGAGGCAACTCAATTTGTAACATTTGAATACTTATGCTAACAAAAGACAGCCCTTTACTGTCTGATTCGCTAAGGTTTGAGAATGCTCCACCCATTTCGTAGAAGTTGTAAGAAGAGCAACTCCTTGTCCGTTTTGTCATGGGAACACTAGAGACATCTGACGAAAGATTTCCCTTGAGTGTCGGCGTTCTTTTGATTCTAACTGTACGTCAGTGTTCCACGAATTCATCTGCAGAGGACACTCTTTCCTGCTTCAAGTGGTGGTGGAGTGACTTAGTGATGGACAGCAACCATTGGCTAATACCAAAGCTCCTGTTAGTCTAGGGACAGACTCGTTTTGACCACTTCGAAGCCTGCAGACGTGACACTGCCGTTCAGTTTTGCCTTGGGGTAAGAATAACATTGTGTAGTTTCCCTTGCTGAACGATTTTGGAAAGCCTGAAGTGTTTTCATCGGTGTGTGGCTGCCGCTGGTACCAGTAATTATGTGATCATTCAAGCATAACATTACGTTAATGGTTTGGATCTCGACGGGTTCGTCCTTCAAACCTGATTCTGTGACAAAGACCTGGTGCAAGAGAACTTACATCATCCCACGGAAATTAAGCTATTGTTAAATGTATGTAATTAGTTAGGGTTTATTAATTTTAATTGTCTCCAGTCTATTCCTTTTACTTTCTATCACCGTATGTATAGTTTGTGTGTGGGTGCATCATTGATGATTGGTTTCTTTGTCTCTTTCTTTTATTTTTCCGGTGTGCTAGAGTTTGTTTGGGTCCTAGATGCCTTTTTGTAATGCGAATGGTTTATTTCCTTCCTGGCTGGAGATTTATTTTCATTTGAGGAGAATTGGGTTTATGTAATAAACAGGAATTTGAATTTGATTAAGAGTCTTTGTTTTGAACCTTTCCTTCTCGGTGGATTTTGATACGTCAATGTCTAGTTCTAGTTGGCTGAATACAAAGAACCTGTGACATAAATGGCGACCTTGCCAGGATCCTGTTGAATTCTTTTCTCAAGATCCCTAGAATATTGACATTGCCGTGTTGGAATCTTCAGTAGAGGATTGGTTGTTCAGATATTTTGATAGTTAATTGGGTTTAAAACTTTGATAAAATGAGTGAGTCTGAGCTTACGATGACTGAGATTAATGTATCGGAATTTTTGGGTAGGGGTGACTGGGAGGCTAGGCTTGGTGATTTAAGTAAAGGTCAGTTGTTTGCACTAGCAAAGCATTTCAAGTTAGTAGTATCTCCTGGTGTAAAGAAAGGAACTCTGTTGCTACAGGTAGCGAGTGCGATAAGGGGTGGTGCTATGGGTGCGACTTTGGACGAAGTAGGATTAATGCAAGATAGGTTAGCATTACAGAGATTGGAGGTGGAAAAGTTGAAATTGCAGTTTCAGATGGGAGAGATGGAGATGGCCAATAGGGAAAAGGAAAGGGAAATGGAGAAGGTTAGATTAGAACATGAGAGGGAACAGGAAATGGCTAGATTGGAACAGGAAAGGGCTAGATTGGAACAGGAGAGGCAATTGGAGTTTGTTCGAATGGAACATGAATTGCAGGTTCTTCGTTTAAAACAAACTGGACCGGAAGACCACTTTAACATTAGTCATGCTATTAAGCTAGTCCCTGTGTTTAACGAAGCTGATGTGGCTGAATTCTTCTCTGCTTTTGAGAAGTTAGCAAGAAAGTTAGGTTGGCCTGAGACTATGTGGACTACCCTAATTCAGTGCAGGTTGGTTGGGAAAGCACAAAAAGTGTATGCAGCATTGAGTGAAGAGGTAAGTGCAGATTATAGTAGGGTGAGAGAGATTGTATTAAAAGCTTATGAGCTTGTGCCAGAAGCCTACCGCCAGAGATTTCGTAATCTAAGAAAGGTTCCAAATGATACTTATGTCGAGTTTGCTAGAGCTAAAGAATTAGCATTTGATGAATGGTTAAAATCAAAAGGGGTTGATGATTTTGCAGGGATAAGGGAAATAATCCTTATTGAAGAGTTCAAGAATAATGTAGGGCATGAACTGAAGATACATTTAGAAGACTTAAAGTTAGATACTGTGGGAGCAGTTGCAGTGGCAGCCGATGAGTACGCACTATCACACAAGTCTGTGTTTAAGTTTGCTGATAAGCAAAGTAGGTGGGATAAGGATAGGAGGTTTGAAAAGACTCCGGAGCAGGGAGCGAAATCCTCTAAAACCAGTTCTCCTGGAAGAAAGGTTCAGTCTTTTCCAAAAACAAGTGAAAGGGATGTAACGTGTTATTTTTGTAAAAAGAAGGGCCATATTAGGTCAGAATGTTCTGCCTGGAAGGGGCAGGGGAGTTCCAAGAAGCCTGTAGGTCTACTTGGGAGAACTTCTGGGGGTGTATCCTGTGAGTTTGGTAACTTTGGAAAATATGTCTCTAGTGGTGAAGTGTTCACAAAGGACCAGGATGGTTTTGGGAGACGGGTAAATGTATTGCGGGATACTGGTGCTGCCCAGTCGTTGATTTTGAGATCGGCGTTGCCTGACAATTTTGTAGAGGAGCAGCCAGAGTATGTGTTGTTGGGTGGCTTCCCAAACACGGTGGTGGCGTGTCCTCTGGCCGAGTTTTGGTTAAACTCGGATTGGGTCAAGGGCCCGTTAAAGCTGGCAATTGCAGATGAACTACCAGTGAACGGCGTGCAGGTTGTGATAGCCAATGATACTGAGTCGGATACGGGGAGTAGTTGTCCGGTAGTGCAATGTAACGGTACCACTCAGATTGGTGAGAGTAGTCCTACGATGGCTATTACTCGTTCTACAGTCCAGTCTCCTAGTGTTGAGGATGAGGATTTGGGTCTAGATAGGCTTGAAGGACTGGTAGAGGGAGTTTCTGATGTGAAAGTTCCTAGTCTGGTATCTGAGTGGGATGATACTGTAGGATGGGATAGGAACTCACTAAGTATTGCTCAGAAGGAAGAGTTTAATGAAGAGGGGGAAGGAGAGGTTAGCTCAGATTTGACGAGACCTAAGATGAAATGGGAAGATGGTATCCTGTATCGGTTTAGTAGTTTCAAAAGATCGCCAACTGAGATGTGGGAGGTAAGGAAGCAGATAGTAGTTCCTCTTGAATATCGAGGCGAAATCTTGTGGTTTGCACATGAAGATTTACTTGCTGGTCATTTTGGAGTAAGCAAAACTTTTAGGAAAGTTGCTGAGCATTTCTTTTGGCCAAGACTGAAGGCAGAGGTGAAGAGGTATGTTAATTCTTGTACTAAGTGTCAAATGGTTGGTAAACCAAATCAGAGAATTGCTAAAGCCCTTTTACAACCCATTCCAGTGGTTGAAGAACCCTTTAAAGAGATATTGATAGATATTGTGGGGCCATTGCCAAAGACTAGCAGTGGTTTTCAGTATATACTGACAATAATGGATAGAATGTCCAGGTACCCCGAAGCTGTACCCTTAAGGAGTATTTACAGTAAGAAAGTAATTGAAGCACTTATTGGTTTCTTTACTAGATTTGGATTGCCGAAATCGGTTCAATCTGACTGTGGTAGTAATTTTATGAGTAAAGAATTTGCTAAACAGATGAAAAAGTTCAAAATTAATCATGTAACTTCATCACCATACCACCCAGAGAGCCAGGGTCAGATTGAACGATTTCATCAAACTTTGAAGTCCATGCTAAAGAAATATTGTGGGGAAGATCCAAGGAACTGGGATAAGGCAATACCTTATTTATTGTTTGCATTTAGGTCTGTACCGAGTGATATGATGGGATTTTCTCCATTTGATCTTGTATTTGGTCACAAGGTAAGAGGTCCTTTGGATGTTGTTAAGGAAAGTTGGGAAAATAATAATCCAAAAGTTAGCCTGGTACAATTTCTAAAAGAATCTAGGGAAAAGCTTTATAAGTTTTGGGAGTTTGCTAAGGAGAACTTGAAAGTTGGGCAAGGTAAAATGAAAAAGAATTTTGACATCAAAGCTAGGAGAAGGGTATTTGAAGTTGGGGATAAAGTTTTAGTTTTATTACCTACCCCTGGTAATCCCCTAGGAGCCAAGTTTTCAGGACCATGGAAGATAGCTAAGAGGGTAAGTAGCTTGAATTATCTGGTGGAGACCCCAAGTAGAAGACAAAAACACCAGCTTTGTCATGTTAACATGTTGAAACCCTATTATGAAACAGTAGCAAAGAAGCCATTGTTGTTGTTGGGGAAAGTAGAAATGGAAAGAGAATGTTTGGAAATAGAAGGTAAGTGGCCTAAAGGTAATAGCGATGTATTAAATAACTTGCCAAATATGTTGTCTCACTTAGATGGGGATCAAATTGAGTCCATCTTAAATTTGATAGAAGTGTATCCAGATTTATTTAAGGACACCCCAGGTTGTACAGCTGTGATACAGCATGATGTGGAGGTTAGAGGGGCTAAACCGATAAAACAGGCGCCTTATAAAACTAATCCATTGAAAAGGGAAGTAATCAAAACAGAGGTAGAGTACATGTTGCAGCATAATCTGATAGAAAGTAGTTACAGTCCATGGAGTTCACCTGTGGTGTTGGTGAAGAAGGAGAATGGTCAGTATAGAATGTGCATAGATTACCGCAAGGTTAATGCAGTTACAGAGACTGACGGTTTTCCTTTACCTCGGGTAGAGGACTGCATCAATGATGTAGGTAAGGCAAAGTTTATCAGTAAGTTCGACCTTCTAAAGGGGTACTGGCAAGTACCGTTGACACCCAGAGCTAAGGATATCTCTGCTTTTGTGACCACTGAGGGATTATTTGCCTGCAACGTGATGCCTTTTGGCATGAAAAATGCATCTGCTACATTTCAGAGACTAATGAACAACTTGGTAGGTTCTCTAGAGGGTGTGGTAGTGTACATTGATGACATTGTGGTATATAGCGATGACTGGGACACCCATATTCAAAGAATACGTAAGTTATTTGAAAAACTTAGCCAGGCAGGGCTGGTTATCAATCTTGCCAAATGTGAGATAGCCAAGGCTAGTGTATTGTATCTTGGTCATGAAATAGGTCATGGGAAGATTGTCCCGAAAGATGCAAACGTCAGAGCCATTTTAGAGTTTCCTGTGCCTTATGACAAAAGGTCTGTTCGTAGATTTCTTGGCATGGTAGGATACTACAGGAGATTTGTGATAAATTTTGCCACAATTTCTAATCCTCTTACTAATTTATTGAGGAAAGAAGTAAAGTTTGAGTGGAATGAAGAGTGTCAGAGGTCATTTGACAAATTGAAGGCAGTTCTAACTAACTATCCTGTCTTGAGAGCTCCGGATTTTCAGGAACCATTTAGGTTGGCGGTCGATGCAAGTGACTATGGAATAGATGCTGTGCTATCTCAAGTTGAGGAACAGGTAGAGTATCCTGTTGCCTTTTTCTCTAAAAAGCTTAATGAAGCTCAACGCAAGTACTCCACCATAGAGAAGGAGGCCTTAAGCCTGATAACAGCTATAGAACATTTTGAAATTTACTTGACAAATGTTCCTACACCTGTAGTGGTCAAGACAGACCACAATCCTTTATTATTTTTAAACAGGTTTAAGAATAAGAACCAGAGGCTGATGAGGTGGAGTCTGATTTTACAAGAGTGGGATTTGGATATACAACATGTTCCAGGGAGAAAGAATGTGGTGCCAGACACACTTTCTAGATAATCATAAATTGCTTGGCATGAATGTTAATTTTTTCTTTACTTTTCAGAATTAAATTTTTTTTTTTTCATTTAATTTGAATATAATGTTTTTTTGTATTCATTATAAGACTTATTAATCTATATTCAGATTTGTTTGCTTTATTTCCATTCATAATTTAGTTCCGTGCTTTGATTTTTGTTGCACAAAAAATTTTTTTTTAAGGATGGGGGTGTAAGGAAATTTTCCTTATTAACGTAAATAATTTAAAAGGATTAAGAAAATAAATTTTCCAGTGGTTATGGTGCCATCTGTTGGTTGCGCTCGTAGCCAGGTATGTCATACGTGTGTATTTTTGTTTTTCATATCCGTGGTGGGAGAGAGGAGGAGCCAAGAGGCAGTTAGCAAGACTGTTTACCTTGAAAGGTAAATTTGTTATGTACGTCAGTGTTCCACGAATTCGTCTGCAGAGGACACTCTTTCCTGCTTCAAGTGGTGGTGGAGTGACTTAGTGATGGACAGCAACCATTGGCTAATACCAAAGCTCCTGTTAGTCTAGGGACAGACTCATTTTGACCACTTCGAAGCCTGCAGACGTGACACTGCCGTTCAGTTTTGCCTTGGGGTAAGAATAACATTGTGTAGTTTCCATTGCTGAACGATTTTGGAAAGCCTGAAGTGTTTTCATCGGTGTGTGGCTGCCGCTGGTACCAGTAATTATGTGATCATTCAAGCATAACATTACGTTAATGGTTTGGATCTCGACGGGTTCGTCCTTCAAACCTGATTCTGTGACAAAGACCTGGTGCAAGAGAACTTACATCATCCCACGGAAATTAAGCTATTGTTAAATGTATGTAATTAGTTAGGGTTTATTAATTTTAATTGTCTCCAGTCTATTCCTTTTACTTTCCTATCACCGTATGTATAGTTTGTGTGTGGGTGCATCATTGATGGTTGGTTTCTTTGTCTCTTTCTTTTATTTTTCCGGTGTGCTAGAGTTTGTTTGGGTCCTAGATGCCTTTTTGTAATGCGAATGGTTTATTTCCTTCCAGGCTGGAGATTTATTTTCATTTGAGGAGAATTAAGTTTATGTAATAAACAGGAATTTGAATTTGATTAAGAGTCTTTGTTTTGAACCTTTCCTTCTCGGTGGATTTTGATACGTCAATGTCTAGTTCTAGTTGGCTGAATACAAAGAACCTGTGACAATATATATATTATATATGTATATATATATATATATATATATATATGTGTATATATATATATAATATGTATATAACTATATATATATATATATTATACTATTATATAACTATATATAATATTATATATATATATATATATACATATGTATATATCTATATATATATTATATATATATATTATATATTATATATATTATATATATATATATACTATAATATATCATTATATATATATAGATAATATACATATATATACATTTATATATATGTATAGTATATATAATATATATATATATACATACATATATATAAATGTATATATATACTTATATATTATATATACATATATATAATATATATATATAATGTATATATATACTTATATATATATATATATATATATATAAATAGATATATATATATATATATATATCTATATATTCTATTTATATATATATATATATATATATGTACTGAACTACGATCATTTAATTAGATATAATGGTTTTCAGACATACAGGAAGTTTGTTCTATGGCACAATACTAGTGACTTTTTGGTGGATCAATAGACTCGAAAGTATATTATATATTATAAATGTTATTTATACTTCTGTATTTATAGGCATGGTTAGTTTTGACAAACATTTCTTTACATTGTCTAGAATTGCTACTGTTGTTATCTGTGGAAACCTACTGTATATTTCGTTAATTTTCTTTTAACTTGGTAAATGGAGATAATTGGTATTTTGAGTATTTTGTAAGCATTTTTTAGAACCAGTGTTCAATGCTTGTTGAGTGGTTCTTTAATAGACTGTGACGGTGCCGAGAAAGGGTTGTTACAGAGGAAAACAGCAGACACGAATTTTCATGTTTGTTTAGTGCGAGGGAAGAACGAAGATACAAGCATAATATATGCAAAAGGAATTATGTACAATTGTGTGACACACGGTTGGTACATGGCTCCCCCCTAAAAATTACATACTGTACATGTTAAATAGGGCGCCCTGATCTAGAGAGGCGAACTGTAGGCGGGTCATCTGACAGAAGATAAGCAGGTTTTAGACGATCAATGGAGACCCAGTCTTCTTTGCCCCGAATGTTTAGGAGGAATGCTTTCGGACTGCTTCGAATCACAAGGAAAGGGCCCGTGTAAGGGGGCGTTAGTGGTGGCTTGCTGGTGTCGTTGCGCAGGAAGCCGTGCGTTGCAGAGTGCAAGTCCGTTGGTATGTGATGCTTCGCTGGGGGCTTGTAAGTCTGGCAGCACGGAGTAAATTTTCCCACGACGTGACGTATGCGCTGGAGATCGTCGGAGGAGGTTGTAGAAGGAAAAAATTCGGCAGAGACGACCAACGGGTCGCCATACACCATTTCAGCTGCCGAGACGTCGAGGGCGTCTTTAGGAAAGGTCCTTAGTCCCAGGAGGATCCAGGGAAGCTGAGTAAACCAGTTGCAATCCTTGCAGCGGGAGATCAAAGCTGCTTTGAGGGTGCGATGAAAACGTTCAACCATTCCATTGGCAGCGGGGTTGTAGGCCGTTGTCTGATGTAGGGTGATGCCCAGGAGATTCGCTAATGACGTCCACAATTGAGAGGTGAAAGTGTTCCCCTGTCAGAAGTAATATGCTCAGGGATACCGAATCGTGAAATCCATCCAGAGAGTAAGGCAGATGTACATGAGGCGGACGTTGCAGTTTCCATGGGAATGGCTCCAGGCCAACGAGTGGAGTGGTCGATGACGGTAAACAGGTAACGATGTCCTTGTGATGTGGGTAGGGGGCCTACCTCATCGACGTGAATGTGTGGGAAACGCCGCTGAGGGGGAGGAAAGGTGCCCACTCCTGAATCCGTGTGTCGATGTACTTTGGAAGTTTGGCAAGAAGTACAGGCGCGGACCCAATCATTAGCATCCTTAGAAATGCCGTGCCTAATGAACTTGGCCTTCAGCAGCTGTGCAGTAGAACGGCACGAGGGATGTGAAAGGCCGTGAATGAAATCAAACACCTGTCGGCGCATGGGGGCAGGAATCCAGGGTCGTGGTCTACCAGTACTGACATCACACAGGAGGGTGGTGTTGGAGTCTTCGAGGGGAAAGTCTTCCCAACAGAGGGACGTGCAGGATGTCCTACAAGCTTGATACTCTGGATCCTGTTGTTGGACTTCAGCCAGGGCGTTGTAATCCAATCCCAGTTGAACGGCAGCCAACGTGTTTCTTGACAGGGCATCGGCAACGGGATTCATTTTCCCAGGGACGTATTGAAGGGTGCAATTATATTCACCAACGGCGGAGAGATGTCGGTGTTGACGGGCGGACCAGGCGTCAGACAGTCGAGTGAAGGCGTGCACCAGAGGCATGTGGTCTGTGCGAATGACGAAGGGCGTACCTTCTAAAAAAATGGCGAAAGTGACGGACAGCCAAGTGCACCGCCAGCAATTCTCGATCGAAGGTAGAATAACCCGATTCTGCCTTGGACAGTTGTCTGCTGAAGAAGGCCAATGGGCGGGGCGAGTCTTTGACCACCTGCTCGAGTACTGCACCAATAGCGACTTCGCTGGCATCGGTGGAGAGAAGGAGAGGGGCGTGTGGGATAGGAAAAGTGAGAGCCGCAGCAGTTGTTAGGGCCTTCTTTGCATTGCAGAAGGCTGCTTCTTGAAGGGGACCCCACTTCAGGTCCTTTGGCTTACCCTTGAGGGAGGCGTAGAGGGGAGCAAGAGTGGCGGCAATGGCTGGCAGAAAACGGTGATAATAGTTGATCATGCCCAAGAATTCCTGCAGAGCTTTGACGGTCGAGGGCGCGGGGAAGTTCTGAACGGCTGCTACCTTCTCAGGGAGGGGATGGACTCCTTCAGGAGTGATACGGTGGCCTAAGAACGACACTTCGTTGGCGCCAAAGGTACACTTGTCGTACCGGACTACAAGGCTGTTTTGTTGCAGGCGGTCGAGCACGATGCGCAGGTGACGGAGGTGTTCCTCTTTTGAGGAGGAAAACACAAGTGTGTCTTCCACATAACATACACAGAAAGGGAGGTCCCCTAAGATGCCATCCATGAGACGTTGAAACGTTGCCCCAGCATTACGAAGGCCAAAACAGGAGTAATTGAAGGTGTATGTACGGAGTGGTGATGGCGGTCTTGGGGATGTCTTCTGGGTTCATAGGCACCTGATAATACCCCTTTAGGAGGTCGAGCGTAGAGAAAACCTTCGCTTTGTGCAGGTAGGAGGTCACGTCCGCAATGTTTGGGAGGGGGTAGTGATCCGGTTCTGTTTGCATGTTCAGGCGCCTGTAATCCCTGCACGGACGGAGGGACCCGTCTTTCTTCAGAACGATGTGTAAGGGTGACGACCATGGGCTGGAGGCCTTTTGGTAAAGGCCCATTTCCTCCATTTCGGCGAACGTCTGTTTGGCGGCTGCCAGTCGTTCCGGTACCAGACGTCTGAATTTTGCGAAGACTGGGGGTCCCGTCGTCTTGATATGGTGATAAATACCGTGCTTGGCAGGAACCGTGGCCGTTTGGCGAAGTTCTGGATGGAAAACTTCCGGGTACGACGTGAGGAGGTGGGAATAGGCATCCGTGGGTGCGCTGATGTGGAGAGCGAGGTTAGAGGGTCCGGGATGAAGAGGTGTCGACAAGTACGAGTCTGCGTTGACCAATCGTCGGTGGGCGATATCGACCAGAAGGTGGAAATGAGAGAAGAAATCCGCACCGAGGATTGGCATTGTGACGTCAGCAACGAGAAACTTCCAATTGAATTTACTGTTTCCGAACGATAATGTGAGGTTCTCGTAACCGTAGGTGGGTATCGCAGATCTGTTGGCAGCTACCAAGCGGACGTCGGCAGATGTAGACAGACTACGTCGTGCCTTGAAGAGTTTCGTTGGCAAAAGAGAACGACAAGCACCCGTGTCTACCAAAAATCGCACGCCCGTTTCTGCATCCTGTAAAAAGAAAAGATTAGAAACACGGGAGGCCACCGTCACAAGCGATGGCCTACTTACACGTTTTTTAGCCACTAACAATTCTTGGCACATTTCTTCGCGGTTGCCCTGAATCTGAAGTGGTAGTAGCAAAACTGCGGCGGATGGGAGGTAGTAAGTGGCTGTAGAAGTGTTTCGTTTGGGCGCGAGCGATTGGTGGTCATTTCCCTGAGGGCAAGCGAAGCCCTTTGGTCCCCCAACGGTTGTTGCGAGAGCTGAAAAAGCTTTGCTATACGGGCGGCTGGCGACGGCGAGTACTGCTGCAGAAGGTATGTTTTGAGGGCATCATACGCTATTGGGATGTCTACTTGTTCACAAAGCCAGTCGGATGTTTCTGGGTAGGTGTCCTTGGGTATCGCTGCGAGAACATAATCCGCTTTGGTGGTTGAGCGAGTCACGCCCCTGATACGAAACTGGACTTCTGCGCGCTGAAACCAAGCAAACGCCTCTCCGCTGGCAAACCATGAAAGTTTGAATGGATCGGCAGCAGCACCAACTGCTGTAGAGTCCGCCATAGTACGAACGATGAAGGGGCGAGGGGGTGGGGGTGGAAGGGGGTGGGGGTGGAAGGCGGTGGGAGCGAGTCGACCTCCGGGGTCACCAATGTGACGGTGCCGAGAGAGGGTTGTGAACTCAAAGGCAGGAAGCAATCAACTGAGTTATATTATTATTGAACACTCTTCTTTATATACAAAACCTCAAGGCAACAGGACATAACAAGTTAACAAGACAGACAATGTTACAGAGGAAAAAAGCAGACACAAATTTTCATATTCGTTTAGTGCGAGGGAAGAGCGAAAATACAAGCATAATATATGCAAAAGGAATTATGCACAATTGTGTGACACACGGTTGGTACAAGACTGTTTACGCTTGTAATTATGTTGTGACAGGTTTGAGTTTCTGGTCTGTGTCAGAAAAGGGAGTCTTCAAAAGGTTAAACAAACTTCTCTGAAGATTAGTATAGTGTTACCTACATACAGGAATACTGCCTTATAAGATATCTACAGGGCAACTTGCTTGCTGATACAATTTGTGGCTAACCACAGGGTATGTAACTATAACGTTTTTATTTGTTTTCTTGTGAAATTATATAACTATTCATTGATCTATTTTGATATATCTGATATTTCTACTGTTTCATGTCCAACTTGTTCATACTTGTAAACTTCACTTCCATGGCCTTGTTTGGACATTTTCAAAACTTTCAGACTTTATTTAGCCTACATTACTTATCAAATTGTAAAATTTGGTTTATTTTGTATTTTTCAGTTTTTCACCATCTTTGATTGGTAAAGAATAAATAAACATCAGCTCCTGATACACTTGTTTGTTTCTGCCAAGTCAGTGGTTTAAACTTATTGGAACACGCCAATAAAAGTGAAAAAGCTACAACCTGCCTGTTGTGTCCTGAACCTGTCCTGTCGACAAAGCTGTCCGTAGCTGTTACGACGATAGTACGCAACACAGTGTCTAACATATAGCAACAGAGCGTTTGTGCCAGAGTTGGACAATCGTTTTGCCAGTGATAAGTGTTGGTCATACTTCAACGAGTAATTCTTAAAATGGACCAGGAAGAACAGAACGCAAAAGTGGCGGACGGGGAACAGAATCCTGAAACGATCAGGAGATCAGAGTTTGACACTAAGCAGTCGGATGAAATTCCAGGGGCTCAACCTGAGACCAGACCTGCACGTAGTCTAACACAAAGAGGTCAGGAGGCCTACATTGAGAGGCGTGACAAATTCTGTCAGCAACTAGAGGACCTTTGGTCAGAGATACAACCCCAGTTAGAGGAGGTAAGAACACCACCAAATGACGTTCAGTTGTTGCTCGAGGCTCAGG
Organism: Palaemon carinicauda; assembly: GCF_036898095.1. Taxonomy (NCBI): domain Eukaryota; kingdom Metazoa; phylum Arthropoda; class Malacostraca; order Decapoda; family Palaemonidae; genus Palaemon; species Palaemon carinicauda. The sequence goes on along the minus strand of NC_090728.1, from coordinate 14,496,239 downwards.
AAAAACTCCTACAGTCCTACACTAAGCACCAAAAAGTGGTAGATTAGTATGGAGCCTTTCTGAAAGGAATGAAGACGCTAGAAAGTATCAAGGACCTAAATGCATGTACATATCTCATGGAAGATCGTTCAGCAAAAGTGAACCTTGTAATTACATTGCTCCACGATCACTTTCGCAACCTGACACAAGCACAATATACAAAGTCAAGATCATCAAAGAGCATCAGGACTTCAGAAAGTGGGTGCTCTAGAGGATCTGATTTGTCAAGTCTAGCACGGAGAAAGCGGGCCAAAGCAGAGGCCGCCAGGGTAAAAATTGCCTATGCAGAAAAACAAGCCATGATCTTTAAGCAAGAGGCTATGTTAGAAGAACAAGTCACACTTAGAAAATTAGAACTTGAACAGGAAGCTGCTCATGCCGACCGGGAGAAGGCTGAACTGAAGGCCACCTTGAACCTTCTCGAGATTCAAAGAGAAGCTGCTGCTGCGGAGGCCGAAGCACGTGTCCTAGAATGTGACGACAGTAAGGCAGTAAGCCATCTTCCTGAGGAGACTGAAGACCCACTGCAACGTGTACAAAACTTTGTTAAAAATCATCCTGGTCAAGTCGAGTTTCCAGAACCAGCTAACCAGCAAGACAAGACTCAGACCTCAGTAACACCACAGCTTAACTACAACGCTCCTGTTTTCATTCCAACTGTTAATCAGAGTCTGCTACCTGTGGTACATTCTGTCTTACCCATAGACTCAGCACTTCCAGAAAGTACAACTGCTCCTGTACCGAGACCTACTACTTTTAGTCAAAAACAAGATAGTATACCAGAGTTCCTTGCCACAAACCCGATGGGGAACGTTCCTGTGGCTAATGTGAATTACAGCCAGAATACCAGTACTACATCAGAAATAACCAAATTTCTCTTGCGCAAAGATTTATTATTTTCTCGACTGACTAATTTTAATGACCGGGCAGAATCCTACCACGTATGGAAAGGAAGTTTTAAGTGCGTCATCGGGGAACTGCAGGTGTTGGACTCTGAACAGTTGGATCTTTTGGTCAAGTGGCTAGGAGCTGAGTCGTCAAAGCATGCCATAAGTATAAGATTGTCTAATGCAGACAACCCTAGCAGGGGCTTACAAAGACTGTGGCAGAGACTTGATGAGCGTTACGGCACCCCAAAAATGGTGGAAGCATCCATCAAGAATAAACTTGCTCAGTTTCCAAAACTCACGAATAAAGACAACAAACGCCTGTACGAGCTTTCTGATATTCTGTCTGAAATAGAATACTATAAGGAAAACCCAAAACTCAGATGTTTGCTTGCCTACTTTGACTCTTCCTCCGGGATCAAACCTATCGTCAGTAAATTACCATACGGACTTCAGGAGAAGTGGGTGATGAGAGCTTCGAGGTATAAATCACAGCACGATGTTGCCTTTCCTCCCTTCAAGGAATTTACTTCCTTTATCAGAGAAATGAGTAGGATAAAGAACAACCCGGGACTCGACCTTGAGTCGAACGTTACATCATCAGCAAAGGGGCCCTTGCCACGGAGTATACCTCAGTTCAACACCAAGATAAACGTCCGTAAGACAGCAGTTGACCGAAAACCTGAAAGTTCTAGAGAAGAAAAGAACGTATGCATTCTTCACAAAACTAAACATCTATTGAATGAATGTCTTGGGTTCAGAGTGAAGTCTATAGAAGAACGCAAAAAACTACTGAAGGAAAATAATGTATGCTACAAATGCTGCGAATCAACTACACATATAAGCCGAAACTGCAATGCAAAGATACCTTGCAAGGAATGTGGAAGCAAACTGCATGCTACTGCACTACATGTTAGTGGAGGGAAATTATCAAACGACATTCCCCAAGCAGCTCACGGCGGTGAGTATGCTGAAATGGCTGAAACTAAGACAACTTCAATCAACTCTTCTTGCACAGAGATCTGCAAGGATTATTATGGTGGTAAATCATGTCCAAAAATACTCCCAGTGAAGGTGTTCCACAAGGACAGTCCAGACAAGGTTGTGCGAATGTATGCCATTATTGATGAACAAAGTAATCGGTCTCTCGCCTCACCCGACTTCTTCAATCTATTCAACGTATGGGACAAGCCAGAAAACTACACGCTATCGACAAGCTCTGGCAGAGTAGTTACTTCAGGCAGAAGAGGTTGAAGCTTCGTCATAGAATCGATACAGGGTGACACGAGATTAGATCTGCCAACCTTAATAGAATGTGATCACATTCCCAACAATCGAGATGAAATTCCTACACCGGAAGTCGCAATGCATTATCCTCACTTGATGGATATCAGAGACAACATCCCACCTATTGATGATAACTGTCAAATTCTACTGTTAATTGGAAGAGATCTTATAGAGGCACACCATGTGATTGATCAGCGCTTTGGTTCGCAAAGGGCTCCATATGCTCAGCAGCTAAAACTTGGATGGGTGATTATAGGAGAAATTTGTATCAACAAGCAACATATCCCAATTGAACTTAATATCAAATTAACCAACATCTTACCAAATGGACAGCCATCAATGTTTGAACCATGTATCAACAAGTTTGATATCAACGAAAACTACTCGGATCCCATAAAACAGGATACGCATTCTCCTATATTTGAGAAAACAAAGAATGACAACAAGCCAGCAATGTCTTATGAGGACAAAATGTTCCTAAAGCAAATGGACAATGAATTTGTGAGAGACCCCAGCGGAAGTTGGGTAGCACCATTACCGTTCCGTGTATCACGCCAGTCTCTGCCAAACAACAGACAGCAAGCTCTTCAACGTGCCATGCTATTAGATGCCAGTCTGCGAAGAAACCCGGTAAAACAGGAACACTTTCTCACATTCATGAGTAAGATTTTCGACTATAACCATGCAGAGCTTGCTCCACCACTCAAAGATCACGAAGAGTGTCTACCATTCTAAGAAACCTGACCAGATCATAGGTGTGTTTGATTCCTCTGCTAAATGTAATGGAGTATCGCTTAACAGTGTTTTGTTGACTGGCCCAAACCTAACCAACGATCTTTTAGGAGTGCTTATACGTTTCCGCAAAGAAATGATGGCAGTAACAGCTGATATCCAGCACATGTTTCACTGTTTCCTGGTAAGAGAAGACCACCGCAACTATCTGCGATTCCTGTGGCACAAAGATAATGACATTGACAATGACCTTGTTGAATACCGCATGAGAGTTCATGTGTTCGGAAATAGTACGTCACCAGCCGTTGCCACGCTCGGACTGAGGAAAACTGCTCAGGCGTCAGGAAAAGATTTCGGCAACCAGGTAACACAATTTGTGTTAAGAAACTTTTATGTAGACGATGGCCTTACATCATGCACTACGAAAGAGGAAGCTATCAATCTCATAAAAGACACACAAAAAGCACTGGCCATGTATGGGAACCTAAGGCTTCACAAAATCGCCTCAAATTCTGAGGAAGTCATGAAAGCCTTTCCAGCCAACGATCTGGCATCAAACCTGAAGGACCTAGACCTAGAGGCTGACAGTAAGCCTTTAAAAAATAGTCTAGGATTAAGCTGGGATGTAAATACGGACCAGTTCTTGTTTCAGTTGTCATCTGAAAATAAACCTATAACACGAAGAGGAATACTTTCGATGGTTAACATCATCTATGATCCGCTCGGATTCCTAGCTCCAAACATAATACATGGTAAACTTTTACTCAGAAAGCTAGTTTCAGAGACTGGTGATTGGGACCAACCCCTCTCAGACGAGACGGCCACAGAGTGGATATCTTGGAGAAATACCTTGCAGGAACTCGAAAACCTACGCATACCGCGTACTTATGTGCCTTACCTCAGTGAAACTGTCTCCAAGGAGCTTCATGTCTTCTCTGATGCATCCAAAAAAGCCATAGCAGCTGTTGCATACCTCCGTACAACCGACATCAGTGGTACACCCAGTTTGGGTTTTGTTCTCGGGAAAGCAAAGGTTGCACCGACCGGTGGCCATACCATTCCACGTCTGGAATTATGTGCAGCTGTGTTAGCTATAGAAATTGCACAGTACATTACAGATAACCTAGATATAAGCATAGAAAGAGTCAAGTACCACACAGACAGTAAAGTTGTCTTAGGCTATATCAACAATGAAACCAGGAGATTCTACACTTACGTAGCAAACAGAGTGGAGCGTATCAGAAGATTCTTTGATTCTAGCCAGTGGAACTATGTGCCAACGCACCATAACCCAGCTGATTCAGAAACTAGATCCTTTGAAGCTCATGAAATTCACAATAGCGAATGGTTATTTGGACCAAAGCATCTTACTTTGCAACAGGAGGAAGCTTCTGAGACTAAGTTTCAGCTTGTCGATCCAGACAGTGACAAGGAAGTTTGCATAAATGTGGACATAAAGAAGATATGTGCTACACTTGCTCACAATATAGGAATAGACAGATTCCTACATTTCTCTACTTGGGACTCACTTGTACGAGGAGTTGCCTT
>NC_090728.1:14484246-14486746 GCF_036898095.1 Palaemon carinicauda | reverse complement strand
CTTTATTTTGGTATTTCTTTCAAATTTCAGTATTACGCAAAATTTCACATTATTTGGATACATAGTGAGAAATGCTGGAAATTAGTGAAAAAAAAATAATAATGTACAGAAATATATTGTTAGACTGAAAATAGAAAAACTACGAGTGAGACATGTACCATCACTCCATGAAAACAACATTTCTAGATATGGCTGGTGGGAGTAGACATACATCTCATTACCTAAATATGACCATTATCCGATGGAATTTCGCCACGTGTCTATTACTTTCTAAGTTGCAGCCGAAAAAGGTGCAAACCATATTTCAATATATAGAAATAGAATGTAATGAAATTTAAGAAGAAAGTTTCTCACACTTTGATTGCAATTAGTGCGTTGAATCAATTAGTAGAAATATTTTGTTTTCGTAAAATATTTTATTTTTCTCAATAAGCAATATTTTTTCTTTCTAGCCCAGGAAAACAAATCATCTAAAATCAATAGGAAAAAGAAAATAAGGTACTTTTATTCATTTATACTTGTTGCAGGAAACAAGAAGAAAACTATTTTGAAGAAGATTCCAACTGACAACCAAAATTTTTAACATACATTTTCGAAAAGGTCAGAGGGACACAAGACGGAATTGAAATCAGAGGTATTTCAGGATGGGGATTTTAGTTTGATAAAGTTGAGATTGTTCATATATATATATATATATATATATATATATATATATATATATATATATATATATATATGTATATATATATATATATATATATATATATATATATATATATATATATATATATATATATATATATATATATATACATATATATATATATATATATATATGTATATATATATATATATATATATATATATATATATATATATATATATGTATATATATATATATATATATATATATATATATATATATATATATATATATATATATATATATATATATATATATATATATATATATATGATCCACTGAATAAAACTATGTCATCTGGAAATCTCAAGTAAGGGTATTCCCCATTAATATATACATATAGTAAGATCTCCATATGCAGATGAGCTTCCCCTTGGATCTTACCACAACCAAATCCAAACGATACTGCTTCTAAACGGTTTTGCCGATTTTACATTATTTTTTTATCTTGGTCTTCAATCGTACCTACACCACCAGGTTTTTTTCCGTTTTCAAGTTGTCCTTTGGGTCTTCAAGGTAAATGAATGCACAAACAACAATTTGCTAACAATTACCCAAATGGCCTGCTCCTACTGGCCAAGGTCTAAGTCGATAGCAATGTCTCAAATGTTCCTCAAACCCAGATTATTCCAATCATTTCACTTCCAGAAAAACATCTCTGTTGCCATCTATTGGTATCTTTATAACATGGGAAAATGCACTCAATTATAGATCAAATTAATATGTTCTTTTTTTTAAATTCGTCAAAATTCTCCTATATAAATACAGGTATGATGATGCATATAAGGTGAAATGCATGGTTTTGAAAATAAAAAGGATTAGATAAGAAATATCTTGACAGAAATGGAATATTTCAGATAGAAAACCCACCAGCCAATAGGAAGAGATCTTCCAAAGCCTTTTGGCAGATAAGGAGGTTTTAGCCAATAACTCACGGCAAAAAAAAAAAAAAAAAGTCTGCCTAAATGGAAGTATCTGATTGGCCAAAGCACTAATTCCTGCATCGAAAAACTCACTAAAATTCTAGAGCTGAATAGGAAAGGAGGTTAAGGGGGGCTAGTTAACTTCTACATTTTTCCAATCTAAACTTTTGAAAACTTCTAGGCATGCTGTGAATAACTTACGAGAGATGTGGTCTCCATGTCTAACTCCTTTCCCAATCGAAATTTTCTCACTGTCTGTATGTAGTTTTCGGATTGCAGTACTTTCTGTATCAATATCTTCAAGTGTTCCAACATATCATTATATCCCTCTATCCCTTGTCTTTGTATGGTTTAAAATACTGTTGAAGATTTAACAGAATCAAAAATTTTCAATATTCTATAAATGCCACAAAAGTGATTTGTAAATCGCTGTTTTTTTTTTTTTTTTTTTTTTTTTTTTTTTTTTTTTTTTTTTTTTCTTGCTGGGCAATAACATGCATATGGTCAGTTAGTCAATACTCAGACTAGTATGATCTTTGAAAATATTCTAAATATTACCGAAAGTAAAGTTTTAGGGTTTTTTTTTTTTTTTTTTTTTTTTTTTTTTTTTTTTTTTTAGTGTACCGTTTTGTGAATTAGTATTGTGATAAAGTTTTCCAAATTGTAGTATATAGGATTTTTGCGGACATTTAGTTTAGATTTCAGAAAGTTTTACTACTACGAAATTACCTACACCTATAATTAGATTAATTCTTATGCCATCTTCTCCTGCTACTTTGCCTCATTTCGTTTCTTTTAATGCTTTCTTTACTTCTCCAACTGTTATGTTTGGTACCAGCCTAGATGTTTTATTAATTCTATTCGTGAAGATATT
>NC_090728.1:14474246-14481746 GCF_036898095.1 Palaemon carinicauda | reverse complement strand
CCTGCTGCAGACGGCTCTCCTCGTGAGGTGAACCTACTCCGTGCCCTTTGGATACGCCGTTTACCTGAACCTGCGCGCGCTGCCATACCCGATGTCGATAGTTTACCCATAAAGGACTTGATGACCAAAGCCGACGCCCTTATGGACAGCTACTTCAAGACCTCCATCAACGCCTCCACCTCTGACGACGAGGATGCCTATTCAACGTCAACCGAAGCTGACATGAATGCCGTAGGACATACACGCCTACCCCGTGACGTGCCGAAGCGGCGACAAAGCCGCCCACCACCCACCAATAGCTCGCGCCCCAACGAACGACTTCTACAGCCACTTACTACCTCTCATCCGCTGCAGTTTTGCTACTACCGCTTCAGATTCTAGGCAACCGCGAAGAAATGTGCCAAAGATTTTCAGTGGCCAAAAAACGTGTAAGTAGGCCATCGCTTGTGGCGGTGGCCTCCCATGTTTCTAATCTTTTCTTTTTACAGGATGCAGGAATGGGAGTGCGATTTTTGGTAGACACGGGTGCTTGTCGCTCTCTTTTGCCAAGGAAACTCTTCAAGGCAAAACGTAGTCTGTCTACATCTGCCGATGTCCGCTAGGTAGCTGCCAAAGGATCTGCAATACCCACCTACGGTTACGAGAGCCTCACATTATCGTTCGGAAACGGTAAATTCAATTGGAAGTTTCTCGATGCTGACGTCACAATGCCAATCCTTGGTGCGGATTTCCTCTCTCATTTCCACCTTCTGGTCGATGTCGCCCACCGACGATTGGTCAATGCAGACTCGTACTTATCGACACCTCTTCAACCCGCCCCCTCTAACCTCGCTCTCCACATCAGCGCACCCACGGATGCCTACGCCCACCTCCTCACGTCGTAACCGCAAGTTTTCCGTCCAGAACTTCGCCAAACGCCCACGGTTCCTGCCAAGCACGGTATTTATCACCATATCAAGACGACGTGACCCCCAGTCTTTGCAAAATTCAGACGTCTGGCACCGGAACGATTGGCAGCCGCCAAACAGACGTTCGCCGAAATGGAGAAAATGGGCCTTTGCCAAAAGGCCTCCAGCCCATGGTCGTCACCCTCACACATTGTTCTCAAGAAAGACGGCTCCCTCCATCCGTGCGGGGATTACAGGCGCCTGAACATGCAAACAGAACCGGATCACTACCCCCTCCCAAACATTGCCGATGTAACCTCCTACCTGCACAAAGCGAAGGTTTTCTCTACGCTCGACCTCCTGAAGGGGTATTATCAGGTGCCTATGAACCCAGAAGACATCCCCAAGACCGGCATCACCACTCTGTTTGGTACATACAACTTCAATTACTCTTGTTTTGGCCTTCGTAATGCTGGGGCAACGTTTCAACGTCTCATGGATGGCATCTTAGGGGACCTCCCTCTCTGGGTATGTTATGTGGACGACATACTTGTGTTCTCCTCCTCAAAAGAGGAACACCTCCGTCACCTGCGCATCGTGCTCGACCGCCTGCAACAAAACGGCCTTGTAGTCCGGTACGACAAGTGTACCTTTGGCGCCAACGAAGTGTCGTTCTTAGGGCACCGTATCACTCCTGAAGGAGTCCATCCCCTCCCTGAGAAGGTAGCAGCCGTTCAGAATTTCCCCACGCCCTCGACCGTCAAAGCTCGGCAGGAATTCTTGGGCAGGATCAACTATTATCAATGTTTTCTGCCAGCCATTGCCGCCACTCTTGCTCCCCTCTACGCCTCCCTCAAGGGCAAGCCAAAGGACTTGAAGTGGGGTCCCCTTCAAGAAGCAGCCCTCTGCAATGCAAAGAAGGCCCTATCAACTGCTGTGGCCCTCACTTTTCCTATCCCACACGCCCCTCTCCTTCTCTCCACCGATGCCAGCGACGTCGCTATTGGTGCAGTACTCGAGCAGGTGGTCAAAGGCTCGCCACGCCCATTGGCCTTCTTCAGCAGAAAACTGTCCAAGGCAGAATCGGGTTATTCTACCTTCGATCGAGAATTGCTGGCGGCGCACTTGGCTGTCCGTCACTTTCGCCATTCCTTAGAAGGTACGTCCTTCGTCATTCGCACAGACCACATGGCTCTGGTGCACGCCTTCACTCGACAGTGTGACGCCTGGTTCGCCCGTCAACACCGACATCTCTCCGCCGTGGCTGAATACAATTGCACCCTCCAATAAGTCCCTGGGAAAATGAATCCCATTGCCGATGCCCTGTCAAGAAACACGTTGGCTGCCGTTAAACTGGGATTGGATTACAACGCCCTGGCTGAAGCCCAACTACAGGATCCAGAGTATCAAGCTTGTAAGACATCCTGCACGTCCCTCCGTTGGGAGGATTTTCCCCTCGAAGACTCCAACACCACGGTCCTCTGTGACGTCAGTACTGGTAGACCACGACCTTGGATTCCTGCTCTCATGCGCCGACAGGTGTTTGATTTCATCCACGGCCTTTCACATCCCTCGTGCCGTTCTACTGCACAGCTGCTGAAGGCAAAGTTCATTTGGCACGGCATTTCTAAGGATGCTAAGGATTGGGTCCGTGCCTGTACTTCTTGCCAAACTTCCAAAGTACATCGACACACGGATTCAGAAGTGGGCACCTTTCCTCAACCTCAGCGTCGTTTCGCACACATTCACGTCGACGTTGTAGGCCCCCTACCCACATCACAAGGACATCGTTACCTGTTTACCGTCATCGACCGCTCCACTCGTTGGCCTGAAGACATTCCCATGGAAACTGCAACGTCCGCCTCATGTACATCTGCCTTACTCTCTGGATGGATTTCAAGTATCGGTATCCCTGAGCATATTACTTCTGACAGGGGAACCACTTTCACCTCTCAATTATGGACGTCATTAGCGAATTTCCTGGGCATCACCCTACATCAGACAACGGCCTACAACCCCGCTACCAATGGAATGGTTGAACGTTTTCATCGCACCCTCAAAGCAGCTTTGATGTCCCGCTGCAAGGATTGCAACTGGTTTACTCAGCTTCCCTGGGTCCTCCTTGGACTAAGGACCACTCCTAAAGACGCCCTTGACGTCTCGGCAGCTGAAATGGTGTATGGCGACCCGTTGGTCGTCCCTGCCGAGTTTTTTCCTTCCACAACCTCCTCCGACGATCTCCAGCGCATACGTCACGTCGTGGGAAAATTTACTCCGTGCCGCCAGACTTACAAGCCCCCAGCGAAGCATCACATACCAACGGACTTGCACTCTGCAACGCACGTCTTCCTGCGCAACGACACCAGCAAGCCACCACTAACGCCCCCTTACACGGGCCCTTTCCTTGTGATCCGACGCAGTCCGAAAGCATTCCTCCTAAACATTCGGGGCAAAGAAGACTGGGTCTCCATTGATCGTCTAAAACCTGCTTATCTTCTGCCAGATGACCCGCCTACAGTTCGCCTCTCTAGATCAGGGCGCCCTATTTAACATGTACAGTATGTAATTTTTAGGGGGGGAGCCATGTACCAACCGAGTTTCACACAATTGTACATAATTCCTTTTGTATATATTATGCTTTTATCTTCGCTCCTCCCTCGCACTAAAACGAACATGAAAATTCCTGTCTGGTTTTTCCTCTGTAATATTGTCTGTCTTGTGAACTTGTTATGTCCTGTTGCCTTAAGGTTTTGTATATAAGGAGAGTGTTCCACAATAATATAACTCAGTTGTTTCCAATCTGCCTTTGAGTTCACACCCTTACTCGGCGCCGTCACAATGGTTTGGACTTTTTTGGTGGAACTGTTCTCAATGGTTGGGTCATAGGAATCCGGGGGGATCTAAATTCTTGAGATATGACTATTGGGTTATGGCCGGAAGCCCATCATTACAGATATGGGTAGGATGATTCCATATTTTCTTGGTCTTAATCCTAACGCGGGGAGGGGGGGGGGAACTCCACTTATATATGTTTTGGTGCTATTCTTTGGGTAGGGTATGAGGTGGACCATCTGGGAAGTATACTTTTATTGTGCCGATAGTTGAGAGTGCAAATTTCCCTTTCAACGCATGATACTTTCTTAATCTCAAGCAGGTAAACCAACCAAACGACCAACAAAAACCAAAAAAAAAATAATCCCTCCCTTAACCCTGGATAGGTACGGTGGGTCGTTTGCGACCCCGAGCGTCAAAAAAAAACAGGTTTTTCTCACGTGACTCACCCCTGTGACTGAATTTGTGGGTGATCGACCTGCAGGAGGTGTCTCCCCTACACGCTCTAGTAGTGTCCAGATGTGCATTGCTGTAGCTGTACTCCTTCCCCGATTTCTGAGACGCGTCGGGGTCGTTCGCGTCCGAGTTTACCCTTCTGAGGTAGTTTGCATAATTATCAAAGTTATTACGTATTAGGAAATTGTCGTAGAATGGTGCAACTTGTATAGGTTATCAGTTGTGGAAAGTCTTGGTGGATTGTTTGGCTACCATGTGCATGTTTTTTTTTTTAGTTAAAATGTCGTTCATCACCACGAGGACCATTTTACCGCGAGTGCCCCTTTTTCATTTTTTTTCATTTTTTTGCCAAGTCATTTTTCCGTAAGATATTGCCAAATAGTGTCGTAAAACTTTTGCTTGTTTAGTGTTGGAAAGTGTGTCTAGATGATCTGGCTACCCATGCATTACTTTGTTTTTGTCAGATACGACGTAGTTATTGGTATATTGGGTATTTAACTGCGGTTACCAATTTCTGTTTTTTTTCAATATTTGTAAAAAATTACTACGTAGTAAGGAATTGCCGTATATTATTCATTTTTTTTCATGTTTATGTGTTAGAAAGTGTGCCTTGATGGTTGGGCTAACACGTGCATGTCTTTTTTTTTATCTGAGATGTCGTATATTAGAATGCCGGGCATTTTACCACGAGTGTCCCTTTTTAATTTTTTTAAATTTTTTTGCCAAGTCATTTTTCCGTAAGATATTGCGAAATAGTGTCGTAAAACTTTTGCTTTTTTAATGTTGGAAAGTGTGTCTAGATGATCTGGCTACCCATGCGTGATTTTGTTTTTGTCAGATACGACGTAGTTATTGGTATATTGGGTATTTAACTGCGGTTGCCAATTTCTGTTTTTTTTTCAATATTTGTAAAAATTTACTACGTAGTAAGGAATTGCCGTATATTATTGATTTTTTTTTCATGTTTATGTGTTAGAAAGTGTGCCTTGATGGTTGGGCTAACACGTGCATGTCTTTTTTTTTTTTATCTGAGATGCCGTATATTAGAATGTTGGGCATTTTTCCGCGAGTGCCCCTTTTTATTTGTTTTGCATTTTTTTGCTTAGTCATGTTACCGTAAGGAATTGGCAAGTAGTGTCGCAAAACTTATATTTTTATAGTGTTGGAAAGTGTTTCTAGATGATCTGGCTACCCATGCCTATTTTTTTTTTAGCCAGATATGGCGTATATATAAGTATGTGTTCGATTTTCCTGTGATTGCCATTTTTTCGTTTTTTCCCATTTCTTTCAAAATTACTACGTACTAAGGAACTATCACAGAGTAATATTTCATTTATATGTTTATTTGTCGGAAAATATGCCTTGATGGTTTGCCTAGCACGTGGCTGAAATTTTTTTTTCTGAAATGCCGTATATTAGAATGGCCATTTTTCCACGAGTGCCCCTTTTTATTTGTTTTGCATTTTTTTGCTTAGTCATGTTACCGTAAGGAATTGGCAAGTAGTGTCGCAAAACTTATATTTTTATAGTGTTGGAAAGTGTTTCTAGATGATCTGGCTACCCATGCCTATCTTTTTTTTAGCCAGATATGGCGTATATAAAGGTATGTGTTCGATTTTCCGGGTGATTGCCATTTTTTCGTTTTTTCCCAATTCTTTCAAAATTACTACGTACTAAGGAACTATCACAGAGTAATGATTCCTCTAGATGTTTATTTGTCGGAAAATTTTGTTTACTTTTTTTTTGATTGAATATCATCAAATTTTTTTAGCTAAAATATTGTTTTACATTTTTTTTTTTCGATTTTATTTCCCTTCAAAAAAATTTTTTTGGGTCAGAATTTTAATTTTATAGTCGGAAAATAATCGACAATTATCCAGCAACCCACCATACAATTTTTATGCATATCCAATAATAATTAGATTAGTAAATAACACCTTGAAATTGACATACCCTTCCTACATTTCAAGTGGCAGATTAGGGAGTCTGAGTCAGTGTGGTTGGCGGCCATTTTGTGGACATATCCGAAGCGTAAGCTGCCCTATCTATATATATTCTTGTTCCCTATAGAATTTGTGATATTTTGGTATATTTTTACCTGCATAAATATCATATTATATATTAAATATATGTATTTTTTTACGAAATTTCCAAGTACTCAAAAAATTACCTTTAGATATGGCCCCTGATATAAATGTAATTTACAAAATAATGAAGATTTTTTTTACATATTTCTATTTTAGGATAACATATGTTTATTCCCTAAAAAAAGTAGCCACTTCCTATTTCATTTGGGTACCCAAAAAAATTCATGAAATTTGGACAATTTTTTTTGGCCAAAAAAAGTTACCGTTTTTTTCTCATTTCAGATCTTCACCTCCATGGGTCTGACTTCATCCAAAATACATCAAGATGTGTCCTAAACATTCAAGAATCAATTCCTAAAAGGATTTGTGTATATATGTATAAACTTTTTTTTTATGAATTTTTATGTCAGGTCTTTTTTTTCTACTTAATTTTTAAAAATATTTATAATAAATAGTTTTTCTGCAGATGAGTAGTATTTATCTTTACAGTTGTTTTAAGCATTCATTGAAGTTTTTTTTTGGCAAAAGAAAAAAGGAGGTTACTGCAAAAACTGATTTTTCAAGAATTTTTTTTGGCGTCGGGGTCGTTCGCGTCCGAGTATACCCTTAAAGGGGTGTCCGAGGACCGTACCTATCCAGGGTTAACTATGGACCCTCCAAACACTATCTCCCAATCCCCTGGATATACTGACCTCCCCTTCCAAGGCACTGTTGAAGACCTCTGCTAATTATGATTGGGGAAAATTCAGTTGATGACCTTGAAACTAGAAATTACTGTTCTGCAGATAATCCAAGATTTAGTAATTTTGGTAACACGAAGAAACTCCGAATCCTCCATGCTACCCAAAATTCAAAAGAAACAGATTATGATAATCTATATAAATCATTTTAGTGCTATGGATGTATAAAAGAAATAAGAATGGAACTTGAGGATGAAAGAAAGGATTCATGGATATTTTACAGTAGTCATGACGAAGCATTTAAACCAATAACCAATATGAAGAACATTAAAATCAACAACTTGAATGTTATGGCCGCTCTTGGCGATGAAGTACCCCCTGTCCTCGAAAGTATATTAGCTATAGAACACCATAAGAGTTTTTTGTGTGCATGTTAGTAATTTGGCTTATATATATGAGCTGTTAAAAAATATTACTATTGTGGTTGCGAAGGTAAAAGTGCAAAATTAGCAACTAAATAATGATGCATATAATAAGCTAGTGTGGATTAGTTATGTT
>NC_090728.1:14459246-14469246 GCF_036898095.1 Palaemon carinicauda | reverse complement strand
GCAGAATAGTTCTCCACACACATCAGTATGTGAGCTATAAGAGCACTTCTCTACAAACAGCTTTTTGTGAACTAGCAGAATATATCTACACAGAAATTTGTATTTGAACTAGGAGAATAGTTCTACACAAACACTTCTATGTGAAATAATAGAAAAATACCCCACACTCAGCTGTATGTTAACTATCGGAATAGATCTCCGCAAACAGCTCTAAGTAAACTAGCAGACTAGTTCTCCACACAAAGCTCTATATGAACTAACAGAAGAGTTCTCAGTAAACAGCTCGATATGAACTAGGAAAATAGTTCTTCACACACAGTGTATGGTATCTTGCAGAATTTTTCTCCACGCAGAGTTTTATGTGAACTTGCAGAATCATTCTCAAAACACAGGTGTATGTGAGCTAGCACAACAGGTCTCCACTAACAGCTGTATGTAAACTAGCAGAATAGTTCTCCACAAACAGTTGTAAGTGAACTTGCAGAATAGATCTCCACACACAACTGTATGTGAAATTGCAAAATAATTCCACAAACGCAGTTGTATGTTAACTTGCAGAATATTTATCCACACACAGTTGTATGTGAACCTGCAGAATAGTTCTCGAAACATAGCTGTATGTGAACTGGCAGATTAGTTCTCTAGACAGAGTTTTATGTGAATATGAATAAGTTCGGGACACAGCTATATATGAACTAACAGAGTAGTTTACCAGAGACAGTAGTATTTAAACTAGCAGAATAGTTATCGACAAAACGCTGTATGTGAACTAGTAGTATAGTTCTCCAACAGCAGTTTTATGTGAACTTGCTGAATAGTTATCGATAAACTACTGCATGTGAACTAGCGGAATAGTTCTCGACGCACACCTATATGTGAACAAACAGAGTCGTTTACCACCCACAGCATTATGTAAGCTAGCAGAATTGTTCTCGTCATACCGCTGTATGTGAAACAGCACAATAGTTCTCGATAGTTCGCCATACACAGCAGTATATGAACTTGAAGTATAGTTCTCTACAGACATGTGTGTGTGTGAACTAGCAGAATAGCACTCCACACACAGTTGCGTTTGAACTTGCAAAATAGTTCTCAACAAACACCTGTATATGACCTAAAAGAACAGAATAGTTTACCACTAGAAGAATAGTTCTCAACACATAGCTGTAAGTGAACTAACATAATAATTCTCAACACGCAGTTGTATGTAAAATTGCTGAATAATTCTCGACAAAAAGCTGGGTGAGAACTAGTAAATTAATTTTTGCCATACAGTTGTAGATTATCTAACAGAGTTGTTTACCACCAATATGAGTATATAAACTCCCATATAATTATTCACACATAAGGGTATGTGCTGTAGCAGAATAGTTCTCAACACATATCTGTATGTGAACTAGAAAAAATAGTTTTCCATATACAGTTGTATATGTACTTGCAGGATAGCTCTTCAAACACAGTTGTATATGAACTAATAGTGTGATTTACCGTAAATATCAGTATATGAGCAAGCAAAATAGTTTTCTGCACACAGCTGTAGGCAAACTAGTAGAATAGCTCTCCACAGACAATTGTAAGTGAAATTGCACAATAGTTCTCCATACACAGCTGCATTTGAACTAACTGGGTAGTTCAACACATAGAGCTGTATGTGAAACTGAAGAATAGTTCTCCCCACACAGCAATGTTTGAGCTAGCAGAATAGCTCTCCAAACACAGCTGTATGTGAACTAGCAGTATTTTTCTCAAAACATAGCTCTATGTAAACTAACATATTAGTTCACCACATATATCAGTATGCAAACTAGCAGGATAGTTCTCCAAACATGGTTGTATGTGAACTAGCAGAATAGTTCTCTAAACAAAAGTTTATATGAACATGCAGAATAGTTTTACATACAACTATTTGTGAACTAGCAGAATAGTTCTCTACACAAAAGTTTATATGAACATGCAGAATAGTTTTACATACAACTATTTGTGAACTAGCAGAATAGTTCTCCACATGAAGCTGTATATGAAATTAAAGAAGAGTTCTCCACACAAAGGTGTATGTGAGCTAACAAAATAGCAGTCCACAGAGAACTGTATGTGAACTAGCAGAATTGTTCTCCATACATTATCGTATGTGGAATTGCAGCGTAGTTCTCCATACACAGCTGTATTTGAACTAACATAATAGTTCTCCACACACAGGTGTAGGGGAACCAGCAGAATAGTTTTCCACATACAGCTGTATATGAACTATTAGAATAGTTCTCTGGATGCCACAGAACTTCAAATCATTCATTCTCCATTCATAGCTCTATGTAAACATGCAGAATAGCTCTCCACACACAGCTATATGTAGACTACCAGAATAGTTCTCCACACCCAGTTGTTTATGAGCTAGCAGAATAGTTTTTTCACACAAAACTGTATGCAAACTAGCAGAGTAGTTCTCCAAACACATTTATATGTGTACTAGACAAATTGCTGTCACCACTCAGCTTTTGTGAAATAACTGGAATAGATCTCTCCCCACAGGTGTATGTGAACTAGCATAATAGTTCTCCACATTTAACTAGATGTGAACTAGCTTAATAGTTCTCCACACACAACTATATGTAAACTAACAGGGTAGTTCACCACAAATATCAGTATGTGAACTAGAAGAATAGCTCTCCACAAACAGCTGTATGTGAACTAGCAGGAAAGTTATCTACACAAAGCTGTATACGAACAACCAGAATTGTTCTCAACACAGCTATATGAACAAGCAGAAAAGTTCACACACAACTGTATATGAAATAACAGAGTAATTCACCACACACAGCAGTGTGTGGACTAGCAAAATAGTTTTCCACACACAGCTGTATGTGAACTGAAAAAGAAGTTCACACCACACAGCTGTATATGAAATAGCAAAATTGTTTTCCAAACACAGCTTTTTGTGAATTGGAAGAATAGTGTTCTACAAACCACAGTATGTGAACTAGCAGAATACATAGCCACATAGGTGTATGTGTATTAACTGAATAGTTCTCCACAAACAGCTATGTGTAAACTAACAAAGCTGCTCACCACACAGAGCAGTATGTAAATTAGCAGAATAGTTCTCCAAACATAGCTGTATATCAGTTAATAGATCAGTCCACCACACACGACAGTATGAGAACTAAAAGAATAGTTATCCTAACGCAGTTGTATGTGAACTAACTGCGTAGCCTCTGTACCATGGCCTTCCACTGCCTTGGGTTAGATTTCTCTTGCTTGAGAGTTGTAAGAAACCATGAATGACATTTCTTTATATATATATATATATATATATATATATATATATATATATATATATATATATATATATATATATTATATATGCTTTATAACTTCGCTCTAACCTCGCGCTGACAGGGACCTGAATAAACATGTCCGGTTTTCTCACCGTTGATTATTAACAGAACCCGTTGTCGGTTGAACATGAAATTGTCTATTATGTTTTTATGTCCTTCTTGCCTGGACTTGATGTATATATATCCTGATATTCTGTAAATAGGGTTACTCAGTTGCTCTCATCCTGCCTTCTTATTCACAGTCTCTCTCTGCCCGTCACATTGGTGACCCCGGAAGTCGACTCGCTCCTCTCGCCTTCCACCCCTCCTCCCCGTAATTGGTACTATGGCAGACTAAACGGAATTTGGCGCCGCCCCATTGAAACTTTCGTCGCTCACCAGCGGAGAGGTGTTTGCTTGGTTTCAGCGTGCAGAAGTCCGGTTCCGCATCAAGGGTGTGACTCACTAAACCACCAAAGCAAATTTTGTTCTCTCGGCGATACCCAAGGACACCTTCCCAGAAATATCCGACAGGCTTTGTGAACAAGAAGACACCCCAATAACGCATGACGCCCTCAAAAGATACTTTCTGCAGCAGTACTCGCCATCGCCAGCGGCCCATATAGCAAAGCTTTTGAAGCTCTTGCAACAACTGATGGGTGACCAAAGGGCTTCACTCACCCTCAGGGAAATGACCAGTATCGCTCGCCTGCAACCTGCCGCAGACAGCTCTCCTCGTGAGGTGAACCTACTTCGTGCCCTTTGGGTACGTCATTTACCCAAACCTTTACACGCTGCCATACCCGATGTCGAAAGTTTACCCATAAAGGACTTGGTGACCAAAGCCAACGCCCTTATGAACAGCCACTTCACGACCTTCAAGACCTCCATCAACAGCTCCACTCCTGACAAAGAGGACGCCTATTCAACATCAACAGAAGCTGACGTGAATGCCTCAGGACATACACGCCTACCCTGTGAAGTGCCAGAGCGCCGACAAAGCCACTCATCACCCACCTCACTCTCGTGCCCCAACAAACGACTTCTACAGCCACTTACTGCCGCCCATCGGCAGCAGTTTTGCTACTACCACTACAGATTCAGGGCAGCCGCGAGAAAATTTGCCAAGGATTGTCAGTGGCCAAAAAAAACTAGTAAGTAGGCCATCGCTCATGGCGATGGCCTCCCATGTTTTTAATATTTTTTTTATACATGATGCAGAAACGGGTATGTGATTTATTGTTGACATGGGTGTTTGCCATTCTCTTTTGCCAAGGGAACTTTTCAGGACACGACGTAGTCTGCCTACGTCTGCCGACGTCCACTTGGTAGTAGACAACGGATCTGTGATACCCACCTACGGTTACGAGAACCTCACATTATCGTTTGGAAACAGTAAATTTAATTGGAAGTTTCTCATTGCTGACGTCATATTGCCAATACTTGGTACGGATTTCCTCTCTCATTTCCACCTTCTGGTTGATGTCGTCCACTGACAATTGGTCAACGCAGACTCATACTTGTCGACACCACTTCAACCCGACCCCTCCAATCTTGCTCTATACCTCAGCGCACCCACAGATGCCTACGCCTACCTCCTTACGTCGTACCCGGAAGTTTTCCGTCCAGAACTTCGCCAAATGCCCACTGCTCGTACCAAGCACGGTATTTATCACCATATCAAGACTACGGGACCCCCAGTCTTCGCAAAATTCAGATGTCTGGCACCAGATCGATTTTCAGCCGCCAAACAGACGTTTGCCGAAATGGAGGATATGAGCCTTTGCCAAAATGCCTCCAGCTCATGGTCGTTACCCTTACACATCGTTGTGAAGAAAGACAGCTCCCTCCGTACGTGACGGTATTACAGGCGCCTGAACATGAAAAAAGAACCGGATAACTACCCCCTCACAAACATCGCCGACGTGACCTCCTACTTGCAAAAAGCGAAGGTTTTCTCCACGCTCAACTTCCTTAAGGGGTATTATCAGGTGCCTATGAAACCAGAAGACATCCCCAAGACGGCCATCACCCCTCCGTTTGGTACATACTCCTTCAATTACTCATGTTTTGCTCTTCGTAATGCTGGGGCCACTTTTCAACGTCTCATGGATGGCATCTTAGGGGACCTTCCGTTCTGTATATGTTTTGTGGACGACATACTTGTGTTCTCTTCCTCAAAAGAGGAATACCTCCGTCACCTGCGCATCGTGCTCAACCGCCTGTAACAAAACGGCCTTAAAATTTGGTACGACAAGAGTACCTTTGGTGCCAACGAAGTGTCGTTCTTAGGGCACCGCATCACTCCTGAAGGAGTCCACCCCCTCCCTGAGAAGATAGCAGCCGTTCAGAACTTCCCCATGCCCTCGACCGTCAAAGCTCTACAGGAATTCTTGGGCATAATCAACTATTATCACCCTTTTCTGCCAGCTATTGGCGCCACTCTTACTCCCCTCTACTCCTCCCTCAAGGGCAAGCCTAAATACCTGAAGTAGAGTCCCCTTCAAGAAGCGGCCTTCTGCAATGCAAAAAAGGCCCTATCGTCAGCTGCTGCTCTCACTTTTTCCATCCCACATGCCCCTTTCCTTCTCTCCACCGATGCCAGCGATGTTGCTATTGGTGCAGTACTCAAACAGGTGGTAAACGGCTTCTTCCTCCCATTGGCCTTCTTCAGCACAAAATTGTCCAAAGCCGAATCGGGTTATTCTACCTTTGATCGCAAATTGCTGAAAGTGCACTTGGTTTTCCGTCACTTTCGCTATTTTTTAGAAGGTACGCCCTGCGTCATTCGCACAGACCACATACCTCCGATGCACGCATTCACACGACAGTCTGATGCCTGGTCCGCCCGTCAACGCCAACATCTCTCCGCTGTGGCTGAATAAAATTGCACCCTTCAACACGTCACTGGGAAAATGAATCCCGTTGCCGATGCCCTGTCAAGAAACACGTTGGCTGCCGTTCAACTGGGATTGGATTACAATGCCTTAGGTGAATCCAAATGACAGGATCCAGAGTATCAAGCATGTAGGACATCCTACACATCCCTCCGTTGAGAAGACATC
The DNA here is from genome assembly GCF_036898095.1 of Palaemon carinicauda. Taxonomy (NCBI): domain Eukaryota; kingdom Metazoa; phylum Arthropoda; class Malacostraca; order Decapoda; family Palaemonidae; genus Palaemon; species Palaemon carinicauda. Next base: position 14,462,870 of record NC_090728.1, on the reverse strand, counting down.
CCCCTTGACGACTCCAACACTACCTTCCTCTATGACGTCAGTACTGGTAGGCCGCCACCTTAGATTCCTGCTCCTTCGCGCTGACAGTTGTTTCATTTCTGTCACGGCCTATCACATCGCTCGTGCCGTTTTACTGCACGGCTGCTGAAGGCGAAGTTCATATGGCATGGCATTTCTAAGGATGCTAAGGATTGGGTTCGCGCCTGCATTTCTTCCCAAACTTCCAAAGTACATCGACACACAGATTCAGGAGTGGGCACCTTTCCTCAACCTCACCATCGTTTCACCAACATTCACGTCGACGTTGTAGTCCCCCTACCCTCATCACAAGGTCATCGTTACCTCATTACCATCATCGACCGCTCCACTCGTTGACCTGAAGCCATCCCCATGGAAACTACAACGTCCACCTCATTCACATCTGCCTTACTCTCAGGCTGGATTGCAAGATTTCTGATCCCTGAGCATATTACTTCTGAAAGGGGTACCATTTTCATCTCTCAGTTGTAGACATCATTAGCGAATCTCCTGTGCATCACCCTACATCAGACAACTGCCTACAACCCCTCATCCAATCGAATGGTTTAATGTTTTCATCGCACCCTCAAACCCGCTTTGATGTCCTGCTGCAAGGATTCCAACTGGTTTACTCAGCTTCCCTGCGTCCTCCTGGGACTAGGGACCTCTCCTAAAGAGAGCCCTTTCCTTGTGATCCGACGCTGTCTGAAAGCATTCCTACTAAAAATTGTGCAAAGAAGACTGGGTCTCCTTTGATCGTCTAAACCCTGCTTATATCCTGCCAGATGACCCGCATATAGTTCGCCTCTCTAGATCAAGGCGCCCTATTTAACATGTACAGTATGTCATTTTAGGAGGGGAGCCATGTACCAACTGTGTGTCACATGATCGTACATAGTAACGACATTTCTTTTTTTTTTGTATATATCATGCTTTGTATCTTCACTCTCCCCTCTCGATGACAGGGACCTGAATAAAAAATGTCTGTTTTTCTCACCATTAACTGTTAACAGAACCCGTTGTCGGTTGAACATGAAATTGCCTGTTATGTTTTTATGTCCTTCTTGCGTGGACTTGATGTATATATAAACTGATGTTCTGTAATAAAGTTACTCAGTTGCTTTCATCCTGCGTTTTTAGTCATAGCCTCTCTCGGCCTGTCAGAGAGTACACTTGGGCACACTATTCTATCTTTTTTATAGATATATAGGATATAATTGTTTTCATGTTATTGTTCTTAGAATATTCATTTTTCCTTGTTTCCTTTCCTCACTGGGCTGTTTTCTCTGTTGGAGCCTCTGGCCTTATAGCATCCTGCTTTTCCAACTAGGGTTGTATCTTAGCAATTACTAATAATAATAATAATAATAATAATAATAATAATAATAATAATTCCCTGCACACAGTAGTATGTGTTCTACCAGAATATGTGTCCACACACAACTGTATGTGAACTAGCAGAATAGTTCTTTACACACCACAGTATATGAACTACCAGAATACTTCTCCAAACTCAGCTGTGTGTTAACTAGTAGAATAGTACTCCACACATAGCTTTATGTGAACTAAAAGAATAGTTCTCACCACACAGCTATATATGAACTAAATGAGGTATTCACCACACATAGCAGTATGTGAACTGGCAGAATAGTTGTTCACAAATAGCTCTATGCAAATCAACATAGCAGTTCACCACACACAACAGTATGTGAATTAGAAGAAGAGTTCACTGCACACATCAGTGTCTGAACTAGCATAATATTTCTCCATATACAGCTGTATGTGAACTAACAGAGTAGATCAACACACATAGCTGCATTAGATATTGCATAACAGTTATTATTATTATTATTATTATTATTATTATTATTATTATTATTATTATTATTATTATTACTAGCCAAGTTACAACCCTAGTTAGAAAAGCAAGATACTATAGTATCAATTTTTGTCTTTGCCTCCTTTTTCTAATATCCCACGTATCCTTTGATATCCATGGCTTTTTCCGTGTAATTGCATGTCCCAAAACTTCACCACCAAGTGATTGATAGTCCAATAGGGAAAAATAGCCCAGGGAGGAAAGGAAATAAGGAAATAAATAGATGATGAGAATAAATTAACAATATATCATTCTAAAAACAGTAAAGCTGTAGGTGAACTAGCAGAATAGTTCTCCTCACATATCTGTATGTGAACTTCCAAAATAGTTCTCCACATGCTACTTTATGTGAACTAGCATAATAGTTCTCTGCACAAAGCTTCACATGAACTTATAGAGTAGTTTACAACATACAGCGGTAATTTGGACTAGCAGAATAGTTTATGCTCCATGAGGAGGATAAACAACATAGGTAACAACATATTTCCCTGAAGAATTCTGATGTTCACTTGAAATTCTTTTGATAGGATTCCTCTAATACTGGCTTAAGCTTGCTAATCTCGTGAACAGACCTAATCAAATTGACGTGTTTAAGAGGAATTCCGTAACAACGCATGGCTCTCCACAAAATTGGCTGGTGCACACTATCAAAGGTTTTCTCATAGTCCACAAATGCCACCATAAGAGGATTCCTATATTCTATGCATTGCTGTATATGTCTTAAAATTAAAATATGGTCTGTGCAACTTCTACATTTTCTAAATCCTGCTTGTTCATCTCTCAGATTTTCATCATTTTTTCTAGTCCTTTCATAATAAGCATTCTATATATTTTCATAACAATTGACGTGTGATGCTTCAGCAATTATTATAATTTTTCAGATCTCTCCTTGTTTTTTTTTTTTTTTTTTTTTTTTTTTTGCCATTCACGCTAATACTCCTTACTCACATTCATTCGGGTTTGCCTTTTCACTCCACATTCTACAGAATATTCTTACAACTATTCTGAAAGACGTTTGTTTTCGTCCAGCATCATTTCAGCAGTTAGTGAATTTAATGATAGATTCGACTTCAAAAACACTGAATCCATTCATTGGCACACCAGGGTCTTCATCAGCTTCAGATATATCGATCAAATTATTCCCTTCATATCTCCTATTCATGACCTCACTAAAATGCTCCATCTAACGTTGCCTTTCTCCATCTCCTGCTATTATAACAGATCCATCTCTCTTTTGGTGGTCATGTGTTTCTTCTTCCTTGCCCACGTAGAGATTTCCTCAATGATTTTATGAACGATTCTTGGACGATAAACACTTCCCAAATTCCTAGCTTTGCCAGCCTTATCTGCTATCCGGTCTAAATACTCTATCAAGTCATACCTGGCTTTTCTATTGACCTCGCTATCAATACAGGAATGCTTAGCATGCTCCACTCTGTAATTTTAATTACTTTCTCGAAAAGTTTAAAACAATCAATTTTTGGCTTTGCCTCCTTTTTCTAATATCCCACGTATCCTTTGATATCCATGGCTTTTTCCGTGTAATTGCATATCCCAAAACTTCACCAACAAGTGATTGATATATATTCTTAATATCACACCATTCTTCATTAATTTTCTGCTCTTCGTTTCTTAAAGTCTCTAAGACTGCAAATCAATTCCTACATTAACTTGCAAATGTTTCTCTGTATTCATCTTCTAGAAGCCTAGCTGTAACAAACTTAGGT